>NC_136494.1:99281156-99563656 GCF_053919585.1 Euprymna scolopes
TATATATATATATGCAGGGTGGGCCAAAATAAGGGTCCTATCTTTAAATATAATCATATATATATATATAGGACCCTTATTTTAGCCCACCCTGTATAACCCAAACCTCTGGCATTGAAGGAGGGAGACCAAGACTTTCTGCTATGGTTTCAAATGATCTGAAATAATAGCAAGGGGGACTTGACTTCAAATAATTCTCATTTCTTTTGGAAATAGGGTACGATTATGAATATCTCCAGTATCAAATAATCCTTATACATTGTGAAATTTACTTTATGTATGAAAACCAAAGAGGGGAGACATAACATATGAGAAATATTTGGAATCAAGTCTCCCCTTGCTATTATTTCAGTTCAGTTGAAACCATAGCAGTAAATTTTAGTCTCCCCTCCATCAAGGCGAAAGGTTTTGGAGACATATCAGATATTTTGTAATTCATATGCAAAACTAGAAAAACGAATAACTATGATTGAAACATTGGTAAAGGTGCAGTATCTTTCCATCCTCAAAAAAACCTTTAAAATTACCATTATTAAAGGGTTTCGATGGTGCTGAAAACGAAAATTACGTTTGAAATTATAGAAAACGCTAGTTTCAATGATACGAAGAAATTATAGTTTTAAAAAGTGGAGGATCACTTTCCTATATTAATTTAACGTAAAATGAACGCCCACTTTATAGCCACCTTAGGGGAACGTCTATTATATTTTTAGGGATGGTGTCTATTTGATAATTGTGACCTGGCAGACCAACACAAAACCTACCTTAAAAAAAATGTGTTTTCTGTTGGTTTTTGGGTGTGCTGAAATCGCATTTAAATTTTGCGCAAATAAGTATTTTTCCGGATATTAAGCAATGTAATTATTTATGTTATAAGTGGTGGGCATTGCTATACGTGCAAACGCGTCCATATTTTTGGCTTTATACCTGGAAAAATACTTATTTGCGGAAAATTTAAACCCGATATTATTTTTCAACACACCCGAAAACCTTTAGAAAACAAGGCACAATAAACACAACCCTTTAAAAAAAACTAACAAAAAAGATGGCCATAAAATGAGTGCCTATTTTACGTTAAATTAATATAGAAACGTGAAACTATATTTCTTCATATCTTGGAATTTTAAACTTAATTTGCGTTTTCAGCACGCTCGAAAACCTATAAAAGTGGTCACTTTAAAGGATTTTTTGATGGTGAAAAGATATTGCATCTTTACCGAAACATTTTATGACTGTAAAAAAATGCCAAACATAGGTTCTGGGTGATGGATGATCCCCTTAATTTGCGATCTGAAGGGATAGCCTACTACAGAATTCAGGTCATTAGCGTTCCAACGAGCCTTCATTTATTAAATTCTGATCAATAGTCGCTGAGATTTGGAATTTATAAAATTGCCAAAAAAGGTGGTTTCTCTCTCTCTCTCTCTCTCTCTCTCTCTCTCTCTCTCTCTCTCTCTCTCTCTCTATATATATATATATATATATATATATATATATATATATATATATATATATATATATATATATATATATATATACTCTTATCCAAATTGAATATTGAAAAGTTCATATCTTTGATTCTATGGGACAAAACTACATGAAAATTTGCTGGCTTATTGAAGATTATGATACTATTCTATGATTAAAATTTTATGACAACTGGTAAAAAAAACCCATTTTTTTCAAACCAATAAAATATACCATACATTTGTATATATAGTGTCCTCGCAAGCTAGCTTAAGTTTTGCTAGTTTGGGATGAATTTGTTTAAGGTTTTTCTTTGCTTGATTAACTCCTCTGTAGCCTTATTAGGCCACTAATTATATATATATATATATATATATATATATATATATATATATATATATATATACATTATTTTAAATCTTTTAATTTTTAAACCCATTGCGTTTTGGGGGATGTTTTTTATTCCATTATACATTATTATATATCTTGAATCATCTATGAGCGTGACTCATAAGAAAGAAACACCGCAATTGTGGCCAAAACATCAAAAAATAAGAAAAAAATAAATAATAAAACTCATATTATTAAAGAATTTATATATGCAGGTTTATATTCCAAAATTCACGTAAAATGATCAAATAGCTTTGTTATAAAAAAAAGTCATTTTAAGCGATTAATAAGGATTCGTATGCATTATAACAAAAATCTCGAAAGTTTGATTTATTGTTGAGTTATCTCTTTGTTTCTTGAGATTGTTTTCACAAATAGTGACGCGATCAGTTGCTCCCCTGATACTCATAAAATTTGATATTTTCATTTAAAAATAAAGCTAATTGATCAATTTACGTGATGTTGGAATATTATGTCTTCGTATTTTTTTTGGAATCTTCAGACTACTGTTCTCATCTTGAGTGTCATTTTCACATTTCGGTCGATGTAACCTCCAACCATCTTTGGGCGTATCTTGTCGAACTCGGGAATGTTTCTGTCAAATTCGAGTCAAAAATTCAAACGGAACCCTTTATTTACTTTACGTCAGCCATGGCTGGATAGAGGTCCTAATTAATTCGCAATCGTGTTTTTCGGTCGCCCATACTGGGAATCGAACCTCCAGGAGAATATCACTTTTACAATGGATTTTTCCAAGTATTCTAACAACTGCGCCATTAGTCTTTACGGGCAGTTCTAGAGCGAATTTTGGGAGCCTTAAACCTATTTTATTTCTAGTTATGAATAAATAAAGGATTCCGTTCGAATTCCGTCCAAATTCCTGAGTTCGATAAAAACGGTTGGTTGGTTGGTTGGTTTTGTTTTACGGCATATCAACCTTTTTCAATTAATGCCGAATCCAGTTATTTTGAAGAAAAATTTTAAATAGAATATATATGTATATATTTTTTTTTTAAGTCAGTTTCTATTCAACCCATAGTTGGGACTCTAACAGGTACTACCATTCCGGGTCAGAGTAGACCTGGGAGTAATGACAATTAAGGGGTTGCTCCACACTCCCGAAAGCCGCAAGCTGGGGCCTCACCATTGGATATACTTTAAGGTCATATCCAGGACCTCGATAGAAACATTTCCGGGTTCGGCAAGATAACCTGAAAAAGATCGGAGGTTGCATCGACTGAAACGTTGTGAAAATAACACTGAAGATGAGACCAGTAGTCCGAAGATTCCAAATAATACGAATCCTCATCTCCAAAATTCAGAAACATTATATCTTCATTTCGTTACTGATATGAACGTCATACATATTTTTCTTCATTTTTGCTTTTTAATATACGGGAGATTCTGGACAAGACCCCAAATAGTACAAGATGTGTTCATTCGATGTGTGAGTTTATCAACGAAAATGCTATTTTAAAGATCAATCGTCTGATCCACAGACCAACGGAACCTCTTCTAGAGACGTGTAGGCTCATCTAAAAAAAAATCGCTATATTTGTTCCGTTTCAAAAGTATTTTTCCTTAGATTGGCAACAAATTGCCTTCGAGTTGAAAATAGATTTCAGCTGAATTTTTCGAGGCGGGAAGAATATTCACTTTTTTTTTTTCTTTTGCGTCATTTTCTTCCTTATTGCATCCGCCATTTTTTCTGGTTAAAATCTTGAAATGAATATCGGCCAAATAGCGCCGCCAGATTCTGTGGAATTATGCCAGACAATCTACTGGCAAACATTACCCGATACGTTCTGCAAACGCCCACTTCTCCCTAAACTGAAGAATTTCTTAATCTAATACTTGATAACTCTTCCGAAAAGGGAACTGGGATTCAGTCTTACCAAAATACCTGGAGTAGTTTAATTCTGTATAGTCAGTTTGTTATTTAATATATATATATATATATATATATATATATATATATATATATATATATATATATATATATATATATATATATATAGAGAGAGAGAGAGAGAGAGAGAGAGAGAGAGAGAGAGATAGTAAAAGTATACGTATCATAGTGTACCGTCGCCGCACACACAAATCGTGTCGTTACATTTCATCCACTCGGACTCACACATTTCTTGGTACCGTCGCAAAGCAACAAACAAACAAAATAAATAAATAAACATCCGACTCGGCATTTTTTTAAAGCGCAAATGAAAATTATTTATTCGTGGTTCTTCCAACAAAACCACATTTCATTATCTTTCAAAGATGTGTTTTACAACGTTCTGCCATATAACATATGCTTTTTAAAAATCTCGCTCCCCGCCACCTGACAGCGGATTTAGCCAGCGCTTTCTCGCCCACGTTTCACACGTCCATCTTTCACGAAATAGCCTTATGTTACAACAGAACGGATGAAATTAATTCCCTGGACAGTAGGTTCTCTTTTTGCTCGATTACATGGTGCCCTTTTTTCCCTCTTTCCCGTGACGTCAGCGCATGCACACTTCCATAATTTCCATATGCGCTAAGACGGCTGCTGCTGTTGCTAATATTTTTGCTAGTCTGTTATCCTACGGCTACTGCTGATTTTCTCACACGTTCGCCATACGCCTTATACGCCAATAGAACGGATGAAATTAATTCCCTGGACAGTAGCTTTTCGCCGTTTTATGCTGAATTTATTATTTTTAATTTTTGTTATTTATTATTTTTTTCTTAAACTGTATATTTGTTAGTGTCAAAAAAAGAGACACGAAGACAGTTGAAAAATGTTATTTTTTTTAACCTCGCAAAGAGAATGACAATATTAGTTTTTAAAAAAATCAGAAAAAAAAAAATTCAAATTTTTAATTAAATTCTGCAGGATTTTTATAATGTTTTAATATTTAATGTTTGAAATATTTCTTCACTAGTAACTTTTTTGTTTGTATTAAGATTATTTGTTTGAATTTAATTAGTTTTTATTTTTGTTAACTTATCGTTCGTTTTTCAGTTAAACTAATTTATTATTTGTCATCGTTTTAAAACTATTTATTGCTGAATTTGATTTTTAAAAGAATATCGTTCGTTTTGATTTAAAAAAATATTGTTGTTTGTTTTGATTTAAAAAATATTTAGGTTTGTTATTTTTAATTTTAAAAAAATTAGGTTTGTTATTTTTAATTTAAAGAAATATTAAGGTTTGTTAGTTTTAATTTAAAAAATATTTAGGTTTGTTAGTTTTAATTTTAAAAAAATATTTAGATTTGTTATTTTTAATTTTTAAAAAATATTTAGGCTTGTTAGTTTTAATTTAAAAAAATATTTAGGTTTGTTAGTTTTAATTTTTTAAAAAATATTGTTGTTTGTTTTGATATAAAAAAAATATTTAGGTCTGTTAGTTTTAATTTTTTTTTAAATATTGTTGTTTGTTTTGATATAAAAAATATTTAGGTTTGTTAGTTTTAATTTTTTAAAAAATATTGTTGTTTGTTTTGATATAAAAAAATATTTAGGTTTGTTAGTTTTAATTTTTTTAAAATATTTTTGTTTGTTTTGATATAAAAAAATATTTAGGTTTGTTAGTTTTAATTTTAAAAAAATATTTTTGTTTGTTTTGATATAAAAATATTTAGGTTTGTTAGTTTTAATTTTTTTTTAATATTTTTGTTTGTTTTGATATAAAAATATTTAGGTTTGTTAGTTTTAATTAAAAAAAAATATTTTTGTTTGTTTTGATATAAAAAATATTTAGGTTTGTTAGTTTTAATTTTAAAAAAATATTTTTGTTTGTTTTGATATAAAAATATTTAGGTTTGTTAGTTTTAATTTAAAAAAATATTTTTGTTTGTTTTGATATAAAAAATATTTAAGTTTGTTAGTTTTAATTTTTTTTTTAAATATTTTTGTTTGTTCGGATATAAAAAATATTTAGGTTTGTTAGTTTTAATTTAAAAAAATATTTTTGTTTGTTTTGATATAAAAAATATTTAGGTTTGTTAGTTTTAATTTAAAAAAAATATTTTTGTTTGTTTTGATATAAAAATATTTAGGTTTGTTAGTTTTAATTTAAAAAAAATATTTTTGTTTGTTTTGATATAAAAAATATTTAGGTTTGTTAGTTTTAATTTAAAAAAATATTTATCGTTTGATTGAAGTTGATTGTTTAATTGTTTATTGCTTAAATTCATATTTCATGTTTTGCAACATTTGATTGTCTTCTGCTTCAATGCATTTTTTTTTTATTTAGATTGAATAAAGTTCAGTTTTACCATAAATCGAATCGTGTTTCTTTTCTTTTCTTCTTTTAAATATAATTTATAAGTAAATAATGAACGTATTTTAGTCTTTAAAATCCATGAAACAACAAAAGTTAATTTTAACGCATAAACACACTTTTCCGTTTTGAATTCTTTATTTTATTTTTATTTTTTGTCAATTAATATTGAATGAGTTTGAGTACAGATCACTGTGTTCCTTTTTTTCTTCTTTTTTAATAGAATTTTAAAGTTTTCTAATACTTCTTGTGAAATTTTTGATTCATTATCGACAATCTGACTGTTCCATGGATATTGATTGCTAGGACCTTAGCTATTACGTCATTTTTCAGCTCACAGGCCTTGATGACATATATTACGAAGGCCACGATTAAACTAAGAGTGCCCAGCAGCGGTACATCTCAAAGAACGTTTCCTGCAAAACTACACCTGGAGTGACAATGCGTTTATAGGCTTGAAATATAAACTATAAATTTAAATAAGTGTCATGGGAGGATATTTTCCTCATAAAAGTATTAAATTATTACAATTTCTTATAATGATATTAAAAATGTATAATTATTACTATTGAAAACATTATATTAAAATTAGAATATAAAAATGTTCTTTTTTTAAGAGTTTCTGGAGAATTCTAAATATAGAATCTAAAAATGTTCTTTTTTTTTTTTTTTTTTTTTGGAAACTTCTGAAATGTTCTAAGTCGTGATGTTCTATCTGGAGCGTTTCTGCAAATTTTCCATTCACCAAAACTATAAAATAACGCTAATAGCGTCAACTAGTTAGTTCGTCAGTTACTGAGTCAGTGTAAGTCGTTACGCCGTTCCGGTAGCCAGACACTTAACTCCGGCCAATATTTTCTGGGATCCAAATCCGGTCGAAAGGAATTTTATAAAACGAATCAATTACAAGCACCCTCGAAGAAAAACTGGGCATTTGGTAATTATAAAAATTTTCTGACTTTCTTTCTGACCAAAGAAATATAATTTCTCAATAACTCTGCTTTTCTTCTAAACGTATACTAGATTGAATTAAAAACTTGCTTATCGCCCTAAGACTATTTGTAAATATTTTTGCTTCTTTGTTTTTATGAACAATGAATACTTTTTATTTTTCTTTAAACTCTTTAAACTAAGTGATATTAAAACAGGTGTCCGTAAAAACATTAGATATTAAAAACACGAAGAAAAAAAAAACAGTAAATGCCAAGAAAAATCAACCAGAACGAATAGAAATACATTATTAAAAGAAAACGTCATCATATAGTATGAATCCAAAGATTCTATTGCTGGCACTGATTTCTCCCAATAAGTTTCTTGTCATAATCCTTTCTAGAAAGACATTGGGTATTTACGGGAAGGGCTGCAAGAATCTTGCCAACATCCTAAGTGAAAGTTATTTTTGTGGAACGGCCTGAATTTGAACTTGGAACACCCAGGTCGTAAGGCCGTGTCATTAACCACCGTCATCTCACATTAAAAGAATTGAGTGGGCAAAACGGCATTGAGATCATGCGTAAATGCCATTATCATTGTTGGCTTAAGTATTATGACCGGAACAGCATTCAAGAAAGCTGGAAGAACGTACTCAATTATAGGTTATGTGATCATTCTATAATTAAAAAATATGGCCGCTTTTCTAAAAAGAAAAGAAACAAATGTGTAGAATTCGAAAAAAAAAAAAAGTAAAAATGTCGGAATCGCTGTTTTTGTAAATTTGTTGTATGGAGCAAAGAGCAGTTGAGTAGATTTCCATCTTTCTGGTTTTGCTTGATATGAAAAAACAAAACGGGTTATCCAGTTTGGTTATAAATACAAACTTCTCCATCTGCCATTCAAATCAGTTTTATCAATAAAGTTTCATCAACTCAACGAATATGGTCCGGTAAGAGTTACGAAAATAGGAATATAAAATATGTTGAGTCAGGAATTTTAGACTCATCTAGCCAAGTCATGGCTGAAGTCGAGAGAGAGAGAGAGAGAGAGAGAGAGAGAGAGAGAGAGAGAGAGAGAGAGAGAGAAAGAGAGAGAAAAGAAATATAACGCTTAATAGTATAGACGTTTCAACTCCGACTGTTTGTAAAAGGCAGGATAAGATTCGGGTGGAAGTGGGAGTTGATTTTTCAGGTGAACGGTGTTCTTATCAAACAACATATTTTTAAAAAATCATCATCATCATCATCATCATATTGTATGAATCCAAAGATTCTATTGTTGGCATTGGTTTCCCTGATATTTTTTCTAGTCAGAATTATTTCTAGAAAGACATCATGTACTTACACGAGGGGCTGCGTGAAGGCTGCTAACATCCTGAATGAAAGTGATATTTTGTGGAACAAACTAGATTCGAACTTTGGACACTCATATCGTCAGTCCTTGTCATTAACCACTGAACCATCGTCATCATAAGTAAGAACATACAAGTGTGAGCTTACCTAACAATGTGTTGTTAATCACTCCGCGAGTGGTAAAAACTAGCGCAAACGAAAATAGATCATGAGTATGTAACTATTACAAATGCTTTAAACAAAACTTCATTTGTTTGCACTTTTCGTGGTTGATCATCTTTCCATTCATGTGTTCATTCGTGTATTTGTGTCATGTTTATTTACAGGTGATTGACTCGTCTTAATCTTATTCATTTGCATCAATTTCATCTAATTTTCTGGTTCAAAGGCCAAAAGATCAAAACAAACGCAAACACACAAAAAATGTCAATATTTTAAATTATGGACTGAGGTAGAATTATGGGGTTGCTGGTGTGGAGAAATTAAGTCAGATGAAAATAATCTAGCCCATCAGTTTCCAGAATTACAGATATATCTACAGTGATAGATATAAGAGATTATCGTTACCTCTGCTGACCTTTCTGTCTACAGCATATCCTGCCTAATTACTAATATGTACCAGCAAACATATGTACCAGCAAACCCACCCACTTGAATATTTAACATTTTAGAAACTATCCCCCGCATTTTTGTTGTTTATTGAAGCTACAATCGAAGTAGGAATGTGATCTTTAACAGAGATTTGGAAATTAAACCCAAAATAGTATGTATTACGGATCAACATTACAGAAGTGAAAATCATTTTCAAAAGCCAATGATGAATCTATCTATATATCTATAAAAGTGAAAGTGTCTGTCTGTCTGTCTTTCTCTATTTGTACATTTCCCTACACAATAACTCTGTCAATTTTCAGTCTACAGACTCGAAATTTGATATACGGGGTATTGACATTTGGGAAAATCTTTGTAATCCGTTTTTGGCCAGAAATTTGGCTGTCAAGGCGTCAAAGTTCAACGATTTGACCTTGGGAAACTCTACCAAACTCCTCTTCCAATTTTGGGTCTAAACACTCGAAATTTTAAATGTAGGTTACTTGGACATGGATCAAACTTTATAATTTAATTTGAGCTCCAAAAAATAAATGTTAAGGAGTCGTAATTGGGGTCAAAGTTTTTTAAAAATTGATCTCTGCAGTCTCTACGAAATTACTCAGACAAATTTTCGTCTAAACATTTGAAATCTTACATCAAGTGTATTCACCGGTAGGGCAAGTTATGAACAGTACATAGGGCCCGAGCAAAGCCGGTCTGAACTGCTAGTCTACACTAAAACTCTGGTAAGCTTTCTTGTTTGTTTTCACATTGAATGTTTTACATGGTGGGGGAATGGTTAAAGAGATGAGAAAGGTCAGGGGAAGAGGAATTAAACTCAATGCCCTTTGTTGTTTGAATGGATTAGAAAAAGTAAATATAAATGATATCTCATGGAAGTGGAAGTGACAAACTCTGTCTTTTTTTATGTTAAGAATTCTCTTCCGTTTTCCTGTTTCCCACCTGACTACAACTTGGATGTCTTCAAGTCCAACATAAACAAATTCCTGATTAATCGCCCCCTTAAGTAAGACACTTTATCAAATCTCCAATACCAACTATTACTACGATATTATCCCATTGATTATCGTACACACAATAACCCTTATCCCTGAGTGGCTTCCGGGCCTTGATAAGTGGTGATCCCCCATGTAAAAAAAAAAAAAAAAAAAGATTGGTTGATGTGGATTAGGAATGGGAGAAAATATTGGAAGGAAGTGAGAGAGTATAAGAACTCAAGAAAAGAGTGGGCTGAATAGAACTTTTTTGTATTCTTGACTAAGAAACAAGTTATCTATAAAAGTGAGAATGTGCATGTGTGTGTGTGTGGGGGGGGTGCATGTGAGGACAATTCTCAACCTATAAACTTAACGAATTTTTTATCTACAGCCTTGAAATTTGGTATATAGAGTATTCAGATATATGGAAAACTTTTTAATCGGTTTTCATCCGGAAAAAAGGGGTGCTAAGGGGGTTAAAATTGAAAATTTGGTACTTCGGTGTCATCGGTTTTTTATCTGTTTCCTGACTGTTTCACAGATGCGCATGCATGAATCGTTCACATTACAGATTACTTATGTTAAGAATAAGTAGGTTTGAAAACACATTTTAAATATTGTGCCAAGCTGGCCTAATGGTTATCGTACTTGACTCACTGTTTTTTAGATTTTGGTTTCAATCTCAGCTCGAGTATTTTTTTTACAAGAAGTGAACTGTATAGAAAAAACATAATACTCGCTTGCACGTCTCAGTTTCTTTTTATTTATTTATTTATTTATTTATTTATTTTTTACTTCATTCTTTCTAAGGAATTTAACGTTACGTTTAATACTTACAGTATTTCTGTTTATAATAAATAAGAATTCTGCATTAATTAAAACATAATATTTATGCACGTTTTACGACCAGGCAATGCCAGGCGGTCTGCTATAAGAGTGAGATTAAGAAGAAAGCAGTTCAGAGAGAGAGGAAAATGTTCATTGAAGATTATTTACTTATAAACTTTTTTTAAATTTTGAACAATATTCTTTTTCCGTCTTTGCAAATGTTTGTAGCAAGTCACTGTATTTGATTCAATATAAAACATATATCTTGGTGAGAGTTTAAAAGTTGGACCTAAATAGCATTTCAGCTGATATATCAAACTTTGATTCCGACTAGACAATTTACATTTGTTATTGTTGTATCATGTTATTGGCACTATACAGAATAATCACGCTGACACTCCGGTTCTCATCAGATCACCAAAGTTAAGCAACGTTGAACCTGGTCAGTACTAAAATGGGTGACCATTTGGGAATTCCATGTGTTCTCAGCATTGTTTCCAGTCAGTCTTGTGCCTCTTCTTGTCATGGCACCAAAGCATTGTCGATTCAGGATAGGTGGGGTTGTGGATTGTGCAACCCATGCGCAGCTACCCTAACAGAGGTATCTTCATTTTATTGGCAGTATAATAACGTGATTGACGAGAATTTACTTTTGAAATTATATAGTTTCTGCTGGACAACTAATACTATGAAATCATTTTAACTTGTGAACGAAAAATCAAAATCAGCAAGGGAAATAATTCACATTTTGATTAAAGAATATAAAACGAGTTGTCTCCCTTACAACTAAAGTTTGATACCGTTTTGTGAATCAGTTTTAAAATTGTGAAAACAAATTAAAGACTTGAGTGATTTTGCTGCATCCCAGGCAACGCTGAGCGTTGGATAGGTACAGTTATGGATGATAGGTACAGTTATTATGTGTGGACATTACCGCTATTATATTCCCTTTTTTTTTTTTTTTTTTTTTTTTTTTTTTGACATTTGATATTCCAAATATGATAATCTGCTACCATTTAATTCACATTCGTGTTGGTCATGCCCCCTTTTTTTTTTTTTTTTTTTTTTTTTACACAGTGATCACCACTTATCAAGGCCCGGAAGCCACTCAGGGATAAGGGTTATTGCAAGTACATTACGTTAGTGAGGAGATTTGCTGAAATGTTTACTTAAGGGGGCGGTTCATTAGGAATTTGTTAACATTGGACTTGAATACAACCAAGTTGTAGTCTGGAGGGAAGCAGGCAGACGGAACAGAGTTCCACAGGCTTGCAGTTCTAAGAAAGAAGCTTTGTTCATGGAATCCGCGTTTTGATTTAGGCACAGATATAGAGTGGGGGAAAATTTTGATTTAATGAAAGATATATTCATAATGTACATGACTGAAAGATGTATTTAGGTAATTAATTCCTATTTTCAGTCACATAAAGTATTTCAAGTGGAATGAACACACACTCCAGACGGATTATTTTGTTATTCTTATTAACACTGAAGATAACTAAATAATCCGAAAATTGGAAGAGAAATTGCAATTATTTTTCAATTTGTTACACCATGGATTTGCTTGTAATCATGCCCATATTCCTTTATTTTCTTTTAAAGTTGATGAGTTTTTTTGTTTTCTTCTGATGAGTTAAGAGTGGAATAAATTAAAAAATTGACATAATAATTACATGAATGAGTCTGCACTACGAAACAGGTGCTGTCAAGAATTGTGCATTTTAACGTACTTAAAGAAATAAATGGTAAGATGGTCAACATCTTGAAATTTGGAATATAGATTTTTGTCCTATATATATATATATATATATATATATATATATATATATATATATATATACAGGGTGGCCGAAAAGTCCCAGGACACTGGCCGAAAAGTTAATAGAACTTGGTATTAAGGATCGTGTATGGCTACAGCAAGATGGTGCACCTGCACATTATGCACTTCCTGTGAGAGCGCTGCTAAATGCAGAGTTTCCTGATCGATGGATTGGGCGCGGATCAAATTCTTTTGCTTGGCCACCACGAAGCCCCGACTTGACCATTCCAGACAACTCATTATGGGGTTTAATTAAAAGTCAAGTTTCTGGTATTAGATACGAAACCATTGATCAGCTAAAGCATGCGATTATTGATTATTGTTTTATTAAAAATACATGTATAGTGTCCTGGGACTTTTCAGCCACCCTGTATATATATATATATATATGTATATATATATATATATATATATGAAATGGTGGTTGTTTACTCATACCAACGTGAAACTAGTGGATAACCTCCTGGTGATAGGCATGGATGTAGCTTTTAGACTTGTTAAAATTTACAGACCCTACCTCTGTAATGAAAAAGTTGAAGTCCGATTAAGCTTGGGAAGCTTGATTTAACTTAAAACATTGCAAGGACTTAAACTGGAGAAACGAGGTTGATCAATAAATTGAGTTTTAATTTGTTCGAAGGCTCAGAATCAAGTACCACCTCCAAAAAAGTGTAGAAAGATTTTTTTTCCAATGTAACCAGATATCTGCAGTGTTCGATTTTGTGGAGTCCAAATCCAGTCGATCGGGTCTGAGGTATTTCTCCATTTTTATGTCCTAAGTTAAATAAATTGTCATGAAAAGGTCAAAGCCAGATTAAGTTTGGGAAGCTTTATTTAACTTAGAACATGGCAGGAGGAAAAAGAAAGAGAATCGCCAAGGGAAGTAATTCACTTCCAGAGAGCATAAATAGATTAAGAAGAGTTCTCATTTTTTGCACAACCACCCATGTGGGAAGTGTTCTGATGGTCTGATTGTGTGCAATCATTGAAGCCACCTTTTGCCTGTACCTTATTCTGCTGCACATGTACTCATTGGTGTTTCACCAATGAGTACATGTGAAATGGTTACCAAATTGCCAGTATGCCATGTTAGCTGTAATTACCACATTCACACCACTGTATGTCTCAAGAAGTTTATGATGCAGCAACCTGCACTCATCGTTGGTATTTATGCATGCAGCAACAACTGTTCTCAGTCAGAAGGACGACCACACTGGCAGTCTCAATGAATATATGGTTTTAATTTGATAAAATATTGGTGAACAAAAATAACTGTTTCTTTTGGTCAAAGTGGACTTTTTTTTTTTTTTTCTCAATTTATTGATGCAAAAATGGCTGAATACATTCAATTAATGGAGAAAGAATAAAATATATAATTTTGTTGGAGTTTCATTAAGAGATGTACCAATTCCATTTACTCTCATGGTCATCATCCTCGTCCGATTCATAAGTTCTGTGGAATTTCTTCATCTCATCTGATTCTTGCAGATTTTTACATGAATAAATCTTTCTCCAGATTCTCCTGAAAAAAAAATGTTATAATTTTTTATATGTCATAGTTGTTTTTCCTTCGTTTTTTTAAGAATTTTAACTGTTTTTATTTATAGGAGCAACTTTTTTATTTCACAAGGAATTTTGGATAAGTGAAAGTCAATTATTTAAAGCTAAAAGGCTACACTGCCTCACATGTTTTGGCTGCCATATTAAGTCTGACACAAAGACGCATGCGTAACATGCTGCACCTTATATATTTAAATGAATATTCATAGTGTGTATAAGGTAACAACGTTATCAACATAGAAGTCCAACATTGATTCAAGTACAAAATAATAATGGTAACAGAAGAATATTATAAAAAGATTCAAAATAATGATTAGAATGAATAAAATTTTATGATTTATTAGGACGGTTTATAACACATGTTTATTGACATTAAAATTGAAGATGACCATGCAATCTTCAAGGAAGTAATTTTTTTTTTTTTTTTTACATAGGCGTCACCACTTATCAAGGCCGATAGGCCACTCAAGGATAAGGGTTAAAGAGTGTAGAGTAGTCAAAAGGACAATATAGTAATCGAAAGTAATGGAAGTTCGGTAAATTTGTTAACTTAAGTGGAACGGCTCATCAGAAATTTGTTCACGTTGGACTTGAAGACAACCATATTATAGACAGCTGGAAAGCAGGAAAATGGAAGACAATTCCACAGGCGTGCAGTTCTAAGAAAGAAGCTTTGATCATGGAATCTATGTTTAGGTTTAGGCACAGATAAAGAGTGGGGAAAATTATTGATAATGTTTTCAGCTAGTCTAGTGTTTCTTGTGAAAGTTTGGCGAGGGGGGACCATAGATTGAAGCTCAGTCGAACACTTTCCATGAAAATAACGATAAAGCAGAGACAAACTCGTAACATCTCTTCTGTGAGATAGAGGTTGCAGCAAAGAGAAAAGGACATCTCCCACCAGGCCACGAAGTCTATTTTGAATCCTATCAAGGCAGAACAAGTCTTTTCTAGCAGCTCCTGCCCATATGTGGCAACAGTATTCAATCCTTGGACGTATCTGGCTCTTATATAGATAGAGAATTGCATCAGCAGTGAGATATCTACTAGATCGATAGAAGGATCCGACCATTTTTCCAGCGGCCTTGGCAACAGATTTGATGTACGTATTCCATTTAAGATCAGGAGTAAAGGTCAAGCCCAGAAGCCTGTCAAAACTTGAGGCCTCCCCAAGACGAGAGCCATTCATTTTAATTGATGCCAGATGGGGATCAGAACGTTGATGATGCAAAGATAGAAGCTTGGTTTTAGATGCATTAAAAGTAACCAGCCACTCCTTTCCCCATTGTACAACGTGATCAAGATCAGAGGAGAGAGAATCGGAGAGAACTTGGTCGTTTACTGTCTTAGATGTGCTACCATAGATGGTAGTGTCGTCAGCAAAAATGTCTACGAATGATGTAAGGATGTGATTTGGAAGATCATTAATGTAGATCAGGAAAAGAGTTGGGCCCAGGATGGCCCCCTGAGGGACTCCAGCATTTATATTGTGAGCTTCTGATTTTTCCCCATCAACTACTACTCTTATGAACCTATCAGAGAGAAATGATTTAATAATTGAGAAGACATTTCCAGCTATACCATAGCTGGAGATCTTGTGAAGTAAACCTTTATGCCATACCCTATCAAAGGCCTTTGATATGTCAAGAGCAATTGCCCTAGAAAGGTTGCCTCTGTCGAGAGATTCGCGAATCCTATGAGATATAACTGTAAGCACATCTGCTGTAGATCTAGCAGAACAGAAACCATATTGTGTGTCACTAAGAAGGTTATTTTTGCTGAGATGGTTGATCCTGTGGTAATGTGTTCTACAGATGGGAAGTTCTTGGAAAGAAGCTATATTTCTAGAAAATGTGTTTATCTTGTCACACTCAACCTTTATTGGGACTAAAACAGCATGGGTGTTACTACTCCTACTACCACTACAACAACTTGTGTGTATGTATAAATCTATATATCTATAAAAGTGAAAATGTGTGTGCGTGTGTGTGTGTGTGTGCGTACATTTCCTTACCAAATAACCCTGTCAATTTTCGGTCTCGAGACTCAAGATTTGACAAAAGGAGTATTGAGATTTGGGAAAATCTTTTTAATCGGCTTTTGGCCAGAAATTTGGCTGTCAAGGGATCAAAGTTTAACGATTTGACCTTTGAAAACTCTACCAAACTCTTCCACACATTTTGGGTCTAAACACTTGAAATTTTAAATGTAGGATCAAACATGGATCAAACTTTTTAATTTGATTTGAGCCCAAAAAATAAATGTTAAGGGGTCAAAATTGGGGTCAAAGTTTAAAAAATTTGATCTCTGCGGTCTCTACCAAATTACTTAGTCAATTTCTTGTCTAAACATTTTAAATTTTACATAAAGGGTATTCCGAGATAGGGCAAGCTTTTTAATTGGTTTGGGTCGAAAATTTGAGCTGCCAAGGGGTCAAAGTTCAAAAGATTTGATCTTTGTGGTGTCTAGCAAACTACTCAGCCAATTTTGGGTCTAAACATTTGAAATTAATACATAATGGGTATTCAGATATGCAGCAAGCATTTTAATCAGTTTTGGGGCAAAAATTTGACTGCTAAAAGGTCAAAGTTGAAAGAGTTGACCTTTGCAGATTCTACCAAATTCCTCCGAGAATTTTGGGTCTAGCAAAGACTTGCAAAGTTTTTTCTGTGTGTGGGTTGTAAATAACAGAAAAATCATTACCCACTAGATTGCAAAGTTGATTTTGAACTTTGTCAAGGTAAGAAAGCATGCTCTGAGTAGCACTTCCACACATGCTGCAGCAGTACTCCATGGGTGGACGAATGATGACCACTAACAAAGGCCAGAGTCAGTCAGGGGTGAAAAGATTCCAGGAGATGAGATGGGGAGTCAGTCTGACTGCCAGTTGGAGTTGGACTTTCGATGAATCAGTTGGGTTTTTTGAGGGTTCAGTCAGTTGGATCAAGGTGCCTTTCTGGGGTTCTTAGCTAAAACTTACTGGGGCTTATATATTTAGGTTTGATCAGCCATAATCTCCAAAATTATATAAACATCTGTTAATTGTTTATAAACTGGATGTGTGGCTTTACTTTGAGATGAGAATTCTTTGTTACAGTACTGATGGAATCAAACAATAATCTTAGACCGTCACAATGAGTGGGACGATCACGGCCTGTGTAATGAATACACAAGTACATGTTCATCGTATCTGACTCTTATAAAAGTAGAGTAGAGTATCAGGTGTCACATATTTTCTGGAACAGTAGAATGATCCAAATATACAAATCTGAAATGTAACTGACAAACCAACTCATGCTAACTATAGTCAGTTTTTACTCAAACCAAATAACAAATGTTAAAAGCGAAACAAAACGATACATCCTTTCAATTTTTATATTATTATTTTATGAAATCCTTTTTGAAAACTTTTAATAAATTTTCATCACGAAAATTGATTAAGCAAATCATTCCTTATGATTCAGGAATTCTTCACCTTATAAACAAATTTATGCAAAATGTAAAGAAATGACTCAACTTTTAAATTTAGTTCAATCATTTTTATTCATTGCTTTTTTTTTACAAATGTTCCTATTTACAATGCCTCCCCACAGGACAGAGTTAGACACCAGGGTCGTTTTTTAACGTGGAGAAAAGGAACAAAAATAAAAATTGTCTCAGTCGTGAAGGATTTCTCCTCCACTGACAGAGAACAAGAAATTGAAGTGCAGCATCTGAAGAACAGATGGTATTTATTTGCTCCCCCACCGAACAAATTAGGCACAAGGCCGATTTTTAATGTGAGGAGTGAAGGGGAAATGGGGACCAACTCCCCGGGGAGTAGGGGAGTTGGATAGTGACAATTGGTATGAAGGGTTGCCCCTACATTGACCAAGGTCTTATATGTGGGGTCGCCCCCACATATGGTCTTTGCTTGCAGCATCTGAAGAACAGATACTACACTTTGATCTTATCCCGAAAGCCAAGTGAAAATTTTTTTTTACAAATGTTATTCACAAGAATTAAACATTTTATACACTGATTTATTTATTAATCCTGTTGCTTTCAGAATTATGCTCGTGTTATATCTGTTATCTGTCCTGAATTATGCTAACCAACGTGAAAATACACTCTTTTATGCCAGAAGTTGAAAAATATATTTAATTCCACCCACATGGGAAATAAAGAATTGGCTACATCTTTCTGGTGTTGACACCCAGGCTGTCAAATACGGTCTAACCATCTCTCTATCTTTGTATGATACCATGGTAAGTATCATTCGACAACTGAAAGTGGAGGCATGTTTTGAAATACCTTTGGATGTCAACACATGTGCGGAGGTCAAAAGTTTACACTTACGGTTAGCTAGATTGAGTGTCATAAGCAAGGCTTGTGTCAAAATCTCAATAATATGTAAATTTTCCAAAGGTTAAGTGTGCGTCATCCGTACTTGCCTATGGGTTGTTGACTTGGTTAAGTGATGCAAAGCTAGGGGTGGTTTTTGTATGGAAGATTTTTCAGGGTGGGAAAAATCAGTACCAAGCTGGGGTTCAACACTGAAGGGTTGAAAAATGATAAGCTAATTGTATCTCTTGCTTAGGCAATACCTCACAGCATTAAATTAAATATACTTTTTTTTATTTATTTATTTTTTTTATTACATTTTCACCCCAAACAAGGCAAATTGCCACTTTGGTGTAGGGGGCTACTATCAGGGGCAACAACTACTGGGGTACTATGTAGGGATTTGCTAAAGTATACATATTTTTAAAAACAAGAATGCCTTTTTTATTCTTGTATTAGACCTAGACTTGGAACCTCCTGCATCTTGCGACGCATGAGGTAGTCAAATTATGCTATCATTTTTTATCTGAATTCAAATTTGCAGCGTCCCTCCAGTTTCTTCCTGTTGCAATCAAATCTCTTGATTTTCTGTGTCCAGTTAATTCTTAGTCTTTCTCTCCTACTTTTTTCCATCAGAGGTCTATTAGAGCACTTGGTTAACAATTCTTTCTGGGACTAATCTTAGGGTATGTCCGAGTCAGCCTAGACATTGTTTACAGATTATTGACGATACTACCTGTGGGTTAGTGCGATCTCTAACTTCTTGGTTGGTAATTCAATCGCTCCATTTGATCCCTACAATCTTTTCAAATCACTTGGAATCAAACACATTTAATTTTTTTCTCTTAGTTGATTTTGACATGCCAAGTTGTATGCAAGCATTTATTGCAGCTCACATTCTCACAGCCTGTTAGACAAAGAAAAATCCTAGGAATGAGGCAATGCTTTCTCAGACCAAAGTAGCGAGGAAAAGATCAGCTCCTACAATACTAAAGTTTTGTGAATCTTTGGACACAACACAGCCATGAAATTATTAACAGAGCAACTAATCAAAATGCATACGATTTAATGCAAAATCACCAAGAATACAACTATATGACTATGTTGTGTATTGTAAATTTATTTTCTTTCATATTCTCCTTTGATTCTGGCCATACCGCCATGTCTCCTACACATTAGCAATTACTGAAGTGGTGCACTGACTCACAAGCAAAAAAAAAAAAATAAATAAAACAATAGAAACAAAAGAAAACACAAATTTTCTGTAAATATTAGTTGCACTCTGAGTGTGTGCGACATCATCGACTCTACATACTAAGGTCCACATCTTAGTTTTCTGCGAGGTTATGTTCATTAGTCGATTGATCAATTAATCTCTCCATCTGCTCCAAGCCACAGCCTATGTTTGATTGTCTCCGACTCGCAACTGTCCACAAGTGTGTCCAACTAGAAAACTGTTTTCAATTGGACTTTTGTGACTGTTGTAAAATCGAAAACCATCTGCAAACTGCTCATAACCATTGCAAAACTGGCGCAAAATTCACGACCACACGGAAAACTAACTCTAACCATACTGACCTTCTTTGTTCAAATCATCACCACACCTTGACTAACGATCCCACCTCAGCTTCCTTTTGTCTTTCTTGGTCAACAACTTCCTATTCATTGTCTTTCTGCTAACTCTATTTCCTATCCATTTGTTTGTCCTGATAAACCTATTTTGCCTTATCTTTTGTCATTTTATTTTTGTCTTTTCCTCCAGTTCTCAACACTTGAAGGAAAGGAATGCTGATAGTATCACATAACACTGATTCCTTGGACCATGATCATATCAGATTTGCAAAAACCTTTTCTGGTAGCAGCTGTAATGGTGTTCAGAATATCTTAATAAAGTCATATTTACTTGTGTATCTTTCTCTGTTCTATTCTATGTATTCTTCAAGGAAATTAATATACTCTTTCACTTTGTAATTATGTCTTTGAGTTTCACTTCTATATATCATGTTTAGTTTAACCCTCCTATGTTGTCTTAAATGTGAGAATAAAATTTGTAGATATTTGTGAATCCGATTGTTTCGTAATTATTACTGGATGTCCTGTTGATTCAAACACACGTGTGTACATCAAAAATATGGAAGAATGGTGCCAAGTATTTTCTGGACGAATCACCCAGGACTATATAGATAAGGACGGCTCTATAGACTGACTAAAAAGAAGATCGCTCCACTATGATCTGGGAGGGTTGGGGCTATAATAGTTGTTGAAGATCAAGGCTTGATGACCAATGCTTTTAAGAAGATGAGTTGTTTCAGCAATGACAGCTAATGCAGGTTCTGCCACACAGAAGTAGAGAGTGTGAGCCACCTGACATCCAAATGTAAGGTTCTGCTCAAGGATGGATACAATACAACGGAATGTGTAAATACCTCAACTGGACGATCTGCAAAATATCTGTAAAATATCAAATATCGAATATAGTAGCAAATCCTAAGAAATATACCAGAAAGAACAATTGGAAATAAGTCATGCATCAGACACTATGATTATGCAATTCCGACAGCTATGTATCTAAAAAACAGAGCTATTAAACCTGGCATATTGATATGGGATGAGAAGGAGAAAGAAGCAACCTTAAAAGAAATTAATGTCTAGTATTCTTAGTATCAGGTGCACTGAGGATCGAACCATCAACATTTGAGTCTAACTTTGAAAATCTGACTGACTTTATATATATATATATATATATATATATATAGAGAGAGAGAGAGAGAGAGAGGTTTTGTAAAAAAAAGTATGTTCTTGCGATTATTTTTTACTCTTTGTGCATAATATTTCTTAGGAACAATAATTTTGCTACATTCAAAAGTCCAATGTTTTATTCATCGTACCAATCATTTTTTTTTTCCAAATTAAAAAAAAAAAATTGATACATTTTACAGATCTGTTTTCGTTCGCCGGGGAACAATTAATATTTGTATGTCAACATCGGATATTTCCCTCCATGGATTCAAATAGAAAGTTAGTGAAGAGAAAAATGCATAACAATGTAATACATAAAATTCAGGAAGAAGCAAAAAACTTTTGCCGGCCTGTATTTTGTGGGCGGCCATGTTGTTTTATGGGGAAAAGTTATCACATCATTACTATCATATCAACTTAAATTGTATAAGACTTCTTTTTGGTTACAAGTTACAAAAAATATATATACAAAAAGCCTTAGTCTATTTTAAACAAATTATATATTGTATATGTATTGGGGTTAAACCTTAGGGGGACCATTTTCATGTTTGAGTATGAAACTAATCTTATACATATCAGGTGTACTATGTTTGTATTCTATGGGTGGCTATATATATGCATAAGATTTGTATTTTTTTTTTAGCAATATTTAAGCGACTTTTTGAACCGTTGCACTTTGTATTCAATTTTCACTTTTGTTTTCGTTTTTAGCGTCACCCTTTTTTATGAGGCATATTTTTTATTTATTTTATTATTATTTATTAAATATTCAAATATTTTTATTTTTTAAAAATATTTGAAAAATATTTTTACGTACATAAATTTTTTTCCATGGACACGTTTCTAGGTCCACCCTTTATCAGCATAGATCAAACATCATAGACTGCTGATAGATAGTGCAGTTGTGAGTTCTATCCTCGGCGGTTGATCCATGCTGATGAAGGGTGAACCCAAAAACACGAGTCCATAGATAAAATTTTAAGCACATATAAATATTTTTTAGAATATTTAAATATTTAATAAATAAAAAGAAAAATATTATATATATATATATATATATATATATATATATATATATATATATATATATATATATATATATATATATATATATGTTTTCTATAATTATAATTCATCTCTTTCGAATTTAAAAAGTTTTTTATTAACCCTTTCTTTAATTTTGAAATTTTCTGAGAGAGAGAGAGAGAGAGAGAGAGAGAATATCAATAATAAAAACCTAATTTTATTGAATATCCTGTAACAGGTGTTGAAGCTGGAGACACAATATAAATAAAAATATAGGTTTTAATATTTGTCCAGCAATACAAGATGTCTTTTCCTTACCTAACATCCCGGTCACTTGTGTCCGCTTCAACAATGGCTTCCTTCAAATAACCTTCCATTTCACTGCTGCTTCTTTCGTAATATTCATTTTGTTTGATTAATTTTTGTAATTCAACCTGAAAAAAAGTGCATCAGTTCATTAATTACTTAATTTGTTTTGAATCGAGAAAAATGACTTATTAGCTAATAAAAGTTTGATTGAAAATCAGTTTTACGTTTTTTTGGGTTTTTTTTTTGTAATTATGTTTTTGAAATGAAGAGCAATTGTCCGGATTATTTGGATGACTTTTCTCATCTTGGATATTATTCTAACACGTCTCGACCGATGTATTTTCCAAATTGTTTTCAGGTGTATCTTGGAAATAAACTCTGTTCATGAAAGCTCCATTTGATTTTAGTTACACAAAGACAAAAAGGAGATGCAAGTTTTTGGAACATATTGTTGTCACTTAAAACTCTTGGTTCTTACCCAGAATTTCTCCTATATCAATAAAACAAAATTAAGAAAACTCTGTATGATACACTTACTCATACTGAAAAGAAAATATCATCTTCCAAAAATCACATAAATTCATCAAGTAGTTTTATTGCTATATATGGCTGGTTACCTTTAATGCATCTAAAACCAAACTCCTATCTTTACATCATCAACGCTCTGATCCCCATTTGGCATCAATTGAAATGGATGGCTCTCGTCTAGGAGAAGCTCCGTGTTTTGACAAGCTTCTGGGTTTGTCTTTTACTCCTGATATGAAAGTCTGTTGCCTTTTTGTTTGTCCTTTACTCCTGATCTGAAAGTCTGTTGCCAAGGTCGCTGGAAAGATGGTGGGATCCTTCTACCGCTCCAGAAGATATCTCACTACTGATGCAATTCTCTATCTATATAAAAGCCAAGTACGTCCAAGGATGGAATACTGCTGCCATATCTGGGCAGGAGCTGCTAAAAACAGCCTATCCTGCCTTGACAGAGTACAAAATAGACTTTGTGGCTTAGTGGGGGATGCCCTTTTCTCTACCCTGCAACCTATCCTTGTTTTATCGTTATTTCCATGGCAGGTGCTCGTCTGAACTCCAATCTCTGGTCCCCCCTCGCCAATCTTTCACGAAAAACACCCGTCTAGCTGAATCCACTGTGCAAAATTTCCCCCACTCTTTATCTGTGTCTAAATCAAAATGTGGATTCCATGAACAAAGTTTCTTTCTTAGAACTGCACGCCTGTGGAACTCTGTTTCCTCTGCCTGCTTCCCACCTGACTACAACTTGGATGTCTTCAAGTCCAACGTAAACAAATTCCTAATGAACCGCCCCCTTAAGTAAACACTTCATCAAATCTCCACACTAACGTACTGTACTTGCAATAACCCTTATCCCTGAGTGGCTTCCGGGCCTTGGTGACCACTGTGTAAAAAAAAATCAGTTTAAAGCGATTAATGGGAATTCGTGGACATTACAACATAAATCTAGCAAGTTTTGAATTACTGTTGCGTTATCCCTCTTGTTTTTTTTTTAGTTTTTGTTTTGTTGTTTTTGTTGTTTTTTTCAAAATGGCAGACAAACCAGCCACATTTCTGTTACTCATAAAATTTGATTTTATTTAAAAATAAAACTACTCGATCAATTTATATGATTTTTGGAATATGATATTTTCATTTCGTCACGGATGCATACATCATACAGATTTTTCTTTATTTTGGTTTTTTAATATATAAGGAATTTCAGACAAGAACCAAACTCTTTGTTTAGCTTAACCCAGATTAGGCAGGATCAGAAGGTTGTCGGACATCCATGACTGAACGTCTAGAAAAAAAGCAAATATCAGTGTTATCCAGATCTATTATCTGACCTTAAGCTGGAGAACAACCATATGCTTTTAGTGTGAACTATGTTTGTTTTTTTTATGTCATGCATAATTTTGTGTTAAAGTTTTTGTTCTAGAATGGTAAATTTAGTTACAACTTTAAAATCATTATTTTTTAACACTTTTTCCTTCTTTAAAAGAATATGATTTCAATCTAGACGTTTTAAAACGATCGCGCTTTTGGTTACCCGTGTTGAGAAATATTGTTTGCTTAACAGTTCTTTACTTTGTAGAACTCCCAAATAAAAATATTAGGAGTACTAAGAAAGGAACTGCTAAATATAATTTATGCATTAATTGCAGAATTTTTTTTTCTAACTTAATTTTAGATCATCTATTAGATAAATGGCAGTTGTCTGTGTCTGTGTATGTCCGACTAAAAGTAAAAATATGTAAAAAAAATGTAAGCATAAAGTTGGTATTTTCTTTATCGCTGTTATCCTAAACTGGTGCAGATTTCGTCTGGGAGGGGGTAGGAGTTCAGTCAGATTATACTGATGCATTCATCAAAGAATGTGTGTGTGTGTGTGTGTGTGTGTGTGTGTGTGTGTGTTTGTGTTTATGTGTGTGTGTGTTTGTGTGTGTGTTTGTGTGTGTGTGTGTTTGTGTGTTTGTGTGTGTGTTTGTGTGTGCATGTGTGTTTGTGTTTGTGTGTGTGTTTGTGTATTTGTGTGTTTGTTTGTGTGTGTGTGTGTTTGTGTGTGTGTGCTTGTGTGTGTGTTTGTGTGTGTTTGTGTGTGTGTGTTTGTGTGTGTAAAAAAGTAAAAATATGTAAAAAAAATGTAAGCATAAAGTTGGTATTTTCTTTATCGATGTTATCCTAAACTGGTGCAGATTTCATCTGGGAGGGGTGGGAGTTCAGTCAGATTATGTACTAACTAAAGGGAAGTAACTCTGATTTTTTAAAAAGGAGTTACTTCCTTTATACTGATGCATTCATCAAAGAATGTGTGTGTGTGTGTTTGTGTGTGTTTGTGTGCGTGTGTGTGTGTTTGTGTGTGTGTGTTTGTGTGTGTTTGTGTGTGTGCGCGCACACGTGCGTCCTCAAAGAGAGGAATAAGCTGGGTATCGAAGAAAAAGAGGTTGGGTAGAGGAAGGATAAAACAGGGAGGAGAAAGTATTTTTAATATTACAGTATTAGTATTACACTTTTTACCTCAGGCAATGCTGAGTAACCTTGCTAGTCCTAAATAAGGCACAATGCCATTGAGATATAAAAGGTTACTGTTAATTAGTGAAATCTGAAGTGAGGAGTTGTGTAGTGAAATGCTTGTTTACATTACATTTAAAATTCGTCATGTTTGTACAGTAAGGGAAACGGAAAGCAGGAAGATAATTCCAAAGGTTTTTAAGAAAAAAAACAAAAAACAGAAAGCCCTCCAGCATCTGGGACTTTTACAGTAAACGGGTGAGATGTTGCTAACCTGTTGATCAGGGATATTTATGTAGAAGTGCACCAGTGCAGCACACTCTATTAAAGTACTTGTAAAACAAGCATAGGAATGCAATATTGCAGTGATGGGACAGGGATTGTAGTTTGTTAGACAGTGTGGGATGTATTAAATTAGAGGCTCTTTTTTGGGTCCCTGTTACAAAAGGGAGATGCTAGTGGTTGATGCATCAGCCCAAATGTGACTATAATATTCAATGCCTGGGTAAATGGTGGCTTTGTAGAGATATAGAATACCAGCAGATGCAAGTAGTTTTCTAGCACAGTAGAAAGTCTCCAACTTTCTTTGCAGCAGCTTTGGCAATGTCTTCTATTTATTTGCTCCAATTCTATGTTATCTGTGAATGTTAGGACAAATAGTTTGAATGGTGAACTCTCTGGTAGAATGCTATTAGCCATAGCAATCAGTGGTTGAAAAGGTTTCCTAAATATTTTTAAGGAAAGAAGCTTTATCTTAGTAGCATTATATGTCCCCATTTTACTACAGACTGAGGGTAATTTTCTAAAATGATTACCTTGTTCAAATGTATTCGTTTTTCCAACATATTCGAAATAGAGCATGGTGTCATCAGTAAATATATCCATCTCGGACACAATTTCATCAGTGGGAGTAATTTATAAAAATAGTTGGTGAACACAAAAAAAACATAAAAACAAAATTATATATAACATATGTAAAGCATAATCCATACTCGCAGATAATAGTCACTATATATCTCGAGATAATGTATTTGTATCTAGATAATATGGATATTCTCCATTTTGTTAGACGTGAAGCCACAGACGTCCAACGATACTAACCTCCCAATTTTGTCTAACCTTTTTTTATTTATGTAACAAAGAGTTATAATTCACAACAATATGTTCAAAACACCAGTCATCCTCATGAGACGTCTATGGTGGCTGGGTCATGTTCTCAACTGACAACTAGGAGAATGCATCTATGAAACTGTTATTCCAGCCGCCCCCTCCCCCTACACGGTTGGAAAAAAGCAATGTGGTGGACAAAGAAAAATCTGGCTGATGATGATGAAAGTTGACATGCAAATCTAATCTGGGTTCCTGAATCTAGAGGGTTTGATGTGGGAACAGAAAGTAGCTAAAAATCACTTAACTATTGACTTCAAATCGTCAGACTTTGTCAACCTTTGTGAAGGATGCAGTGGTCAGGATGGACAGAGCCAGCTTAACAAACTCCGGGTGGATGCTGTTTCAAGTACAAGTTAAGTAAGGAGTAGCATGTTCAAATACTTTAGAGCTAAATTTAATATAATAGATTGAAAGAAAATTCTTGTTAGGTCGATTCAGGTGGTTAGGAATTGATAAGAACTCTAATTTCTGTTAAATATATAATCTCAGTAAGTGCCGGCTCACTCGAATTTCTGTTAAATACAGGGTGTCCAAAAAGTCACTGAACTTGACACCTGACTTTGGTAAAACAATTTCACAACTTACATACGTTGTTCAGTGCTATATTTATCCGTAATTAATTTCCAAAAAATTATCTGTAAAATATCTGAAATCGAGAACAAAAATAATCATTAATGGTAAAATGATAAAAGATTTTCAACCTCCAGTGACTTTTTGGACACCCTGTATATAATCTCAGTAAATGTCGGCACAAGAGGTTTAGGCTTACCCCACCCACACTCACTCCCATTTTATCCAAAATCTATGATATACTCCCTTAGAGACTTCTCTTTCTAAACAAATCAATCTGTTCATTTTTTTTAAAGGAATAAAGAATATGGGGTTCAGGGCTGGGAGCTGGAATGCACAAAGGCTCTCATTCATTCCTGGACAATACCGGATGTGCATGCTAGTTAATTATAAAATTGTTGCATGCTCAGTATGTCCATGAAGAATGCTTTCGGGTATTTAAGGAGAGTACAAAGTTAATTGTGGGACTTTGAATTTATTTTTGGCAATCTCGTAACTCTCACTTCCCTAATTTTTTCCTTTTAGTCCTCACATGTCACGAGCGATGTTTCTGACAAAGGGAGAAGAATTGCTGTTTCTGGATCAAAATCTATCCATCTCACACATCATTGGCTAGATTTTTGACATCGAAGTAATGTTTTTTTTTACCTCCCTACATCAAGTGACTTTGTGCCTTGTCTGGAGCGATTTCTATAATAAAAGAAAAAAAAAACTACCAAAACTCTAAAAAAAAAAAAAAATACCGAACTTTAATAAAATATTCAACATTTATTTTATGAAAATATACAGGAAGAAGAAATACAATTTTTTTTAACCTCATAGCGATTTATAAAAAAATGTTGGAAGTATGACCAAATTTTAGTTTAGGCCACAATTCCAGACATGCTTACTAAGTTATTTTTCCAAATGTTACTTCTACACTTAAAAGCAACTGTATATGAATTTCAATAAGTGGATTAAAAATTTAAGTGAGGAGGCCTCCAAGGTGCTGCAGAAATAATTGGTGAGTGGGTTCAGAAGTAGGTAAGATCAGCTCTTATCTCTGTATATACAAACAGAAAAACTTTAGCATATTTTTAAAAATTCAATCATATCAACATCGACATCTTTAGGGATGCTGTGAACGATAGTTTTCATTACTATTTCAAGTTGAAATGAAAGTTCTGTTCAATCTGTCTGTAAACCTCAAATTAAGTTTTAAGGTTTCTAACTTCTTAGTTATGTTTGAAACATACAGAAATTAATACATTTCATTTTCTTTCAGGCTTTGTCAACTTTATCTTAATTGTAGCCATTGTATTGTTTCTTGTGTTCAATCCAAGCAAAGAACATATTCATCATGTTATCATTTTTATATAAAATAAAGACACAAATTTCCACAATATAATAATCGAATAGGTTGAATAACAAAATTTGTTTCATCAGTAATTTTGCTAAATTGTTGGCACATGTTTTAGATTTTATTTTCATTCTAATTCATTGGTTTCTTTATTTAATCTTACCAACAGCCTCTGTTTGGATTATTAATGCCATAGAGGGAATTTCAGGAGATAACCCTCTTTAAATCACAAGTGCTCTTTCTGTGACCTATTACACAGATATCCCTAGCGTTTTTTATAAATAAATAAAAAAAGAAATTGTGCAAGTGTAGCAGCAAGATAACCGGTAAACATGTGACGTGGTTCCTGGCTTTGGTAGAGGCCATCTTGAAGTTCTTTGTGTATGTCGAGGTGGAATCGAACCCAAGACGCCCAGTTACAAGACCGGAGTGATCTTGATGTCACACCCCCATAGAAGTAGACTCGCCCCCTTGCATGAGAGGCGAGAGCAGGCTACTTAAACAAGACATTCACGGCAACTGGTGTGCTTTCAAATATACGTCATCTTGCCGACACTTTACATGGCGTCACCGATATAGGAAACCTGCTACAAACAACGTTGAAATATGGACGAACAAACACAACATTACTTCAACAGATCCTCGAGCTACAGCAAGAGAACATCGCCCTACGAAGAGACGGAGGATAGTCCCGCAAGCCACTTACAAGGAGACCCGACAGACCTACTATAAAACTGAACAAGTGATGGTGACTGGGCGATAGTCATTGACTCCTGGAATAAATACAAGGAGATGTGTGGGTTGATGGAGCCAACAGCGTTAAGAAACAAGCTGAGAACGGCCTGTTCCCGATAAATAAACCGGCTGTTGTTCAACATGGTAGGAGCAGGAATACTGAACTCCATCACAGAAGAACAGCTGTTATGACACATAAAGCTTGTAGCCGTCACAAAGAAGTGTACTGGCAAGAATTCCACTACGTAAGGCAGAAGGAGGGGAAATGGGTTATGGACTTCATGGCACAACTTCGATCAGTCGCAAAATTCTGCGACTTTTCAGTGACTTATCCAAACGGGATAGGATATGGTCGGAAAGTCAGCTATTCCAACGATATGGTAACAGGACAAATGGTGGCAGTGCTGGCAAACTTGGAGCATCAAAGCAAGGTGCTGTCAAAGGCTGTGATGCTTACAACACTGGGAGAAAATTCGACAGGCTTGTCAGCCTAGAGACCACGGACAAGTCTATCCCCCATCTCCACAGTAGTGTATACCCTACTACAACGAGCATACAGGTCGTGCCGCAGGCAACGGCCTCGGGAGAACCAGACTGTATCAACCCCAAGAGACACTGAATCCTGTAAATGTTGTGGGAAGAGCTCACACCCTCATGGCTCAAAAATATGAGGAGGCTGCCCAGCAGCAAAGATGACTTGTCACAATTGCGGCTTGACCAGTATCGAATCCATAAACGCTGGAGAGAAATCAGTCATTAGAGAGAAACAGCAATGGCAGAAAGACACTTACGGAATGAGAAGGGAATACCATCTAAAAAGTCACCCACTTTAGGAACTGAAAATCGGGGAAATAGTGCAGGTTCAAAACCAAGTTGGTCCACACCCACGTTGATGGGCAAAAAGGAAAGGGTGGTGGAAACGCTGGGTAACCGGCAGTATAATGTATGCATTGACGGGAGTAACTGGGTAACCCATCTCAATTGCAGATTCCTCCGAAGAATAAACCCTGTGGTAGATACCCCTTATCATTCGATACGTGCGGAGCCACCAGGAATGTTGGATACCAGAGACAACCTAACAGGACCCAAAATACCGGGACAATGGTCCCCCACATGTACAGATCAACATCAGCCCGAAACATCCGACATTCTACCAGAACGGATGGAGGTGGATGACACAGCATCCCCTGGGATGATGGAGGTTGAGGAAGACCAACCAATGCATCGTATCAGAAGGGTAACGCGACCACCCAGGAACCTATCCCCACAGACATGAGGCAGATTGCATGATTTCTCCAGAGCCTCAAATCATTGGACCACAATGTGAGTATCTTGTGGCCCCGGAAAGGGGAGGGCGTGTAGAGGTGGGTATCAAATCCAAGACACTCAGTTACAAGACCGGAGTGGCCTTGGTGTCACACCCCCATAGAAGTAGACTTGCTCGCTTGCATGAGAGGTGAGAGCAGGCTACTTAAACAAGACATTCACGGCAACCGGTGTGTGCTTTCAAATATACGTCATCTTGCCGACACTTTACAGTGTATAGCCAAGAATATATAAAAAATGAATCAATAATAATGGAATGAAATAAAATGAAACATTAAAATAATAAAAATCACCAGGTAACAGATGATAGCTAAAAGAAAGTTTGGTAAAAGAGAAATTAGAGAAATACATAATTTTATAATAAAACATTTTTATACAAGAAAAAGAATATAAAAGTTATTTTTCAGTAATGAAAATATCCATAGTTCAACATATGTTCATGTAAGGAATCTGAGTGATAGTGGTTATAAAATCAAAATGTTCATTGTGTGAATATGTGCATATTTGAGTATTTGGCAGTGTGTCATTGTGTATGTGTGTGCATTATCTTCGTTCTTGTAGTGTGTACATATATGTGCATGAGATAACCTTGACATCCTGGCCAAAGACAGGGGTGAGTTATTGTGTAGATCTTTAGGTTCCTTCATGCAAGTATGACTAGTAAAGTTTGAATAGTTTGGGCTGTTTGTCTCCTCACTTTATGGGAGTCTCCAACTTTGCACTGGCTTATTACTTTCGCATGTATGTGTTACTTTTGGGAAGGGGAATATTTCTATTGATTAGAAATATTTTTGAGTTAAGACATACTTAGCTTTGGGAATTGAGGAGGAAAGTGAATTCCAACAAAGCAGAGAGGGAGAGAATGTAAGCAAATTAAGGCCATTTGCACTTTAGTATTCATTGGAATCACTAATATATCATCAATAGTGATTGAATAGTGGCTGAAAGAACACGGTTTTCATAGATTCAAAAACTGAGACTACATTCTGTAATTGATGCAAAAATTTTCAGAAGATGAAGCACATATTTCAGTGTGAGTCATGCCACCATTCATTATGAATTGAAAAGATTTGATAAATTGTCTAATGATAACACAAGATACCAAAGATCCTATTGGAAAAAGTGCCTGGGAATCATACATCGCTCACCATATTCTTCAAATATCGCACCAACACATTACCTACCATCTCTTTACAAATTAAAAATAATAATCTGAGTGAAAAACTAAAGTGAGGAGGCCTCCAAGGTGCTGCAGAAATAATTCGTGAGTGGGTTCAGAAGTAGAAAAGCTTAGCTCTTATCTCTCGCTACAATAACGAAGACAAGATCAAAGTATAGTATCTGTTCTTCAGATGCTGCACTTCTATTTCTTGTTCTCTTTCGGTGGAGGAGAAATCCTTCACGACTGAGACAATTTTTATTTTTGTACCTTTTCTCCACGTTAAAAAACGACCCTGGTGTCTAACTCTGTCCCGTGGGGAGGCATAGTAAATAGGTACAAATAGAGAAATTTTAGCATATTTTTAAAAATTCATTCATGTTAACATCGACATCTTTAGGGATGCTGTGAACGATAAAATTTTCATTGATATTTCAAGTTGAAATGAAAGTTCTGTTCATTTTGTCTGTAAACCTCAAATTAAGTTTTTAAAGTTTCTAACTTCTTAGTTATGTTTGAAACATACAGAAATTAATATTTTTCATTTTCTTTCAGGTTTTGTCAATTTTATCTTAATTGTAACCATTGCTTTGTTTCCTGTATTAAATCTTGTGTTTTTTTGTTTTGTTTTGTTTTTTGTTGTCTTTTTTAAGTACAAATCTAAAGTTATTTTTCTTTTTCTGTTCAAAACAAGTAATTTTAACATTAAATAACTTATTGACAGATGGAAAGAAGTCAGAAGGAGGAAGGGGGACTACATTACCGATTAAAAAAAATCCCTTATTGTGCTTTTATTTTATTGCTTATTAAGTCTTAAAGAATGGAAAGTTCCATTACAATCTGATAATTCCTTGTTTACATTTGCCAGATTTTGACTTTTTTTTTTGCGTTTTTTTTTTCTATTTTTTATTTTTCCTTCTTTTTATATTTCTAAAATAAATAATCTTTCATGGGTAAGTGTGGACTTTTGGAGAATGTGGATTTTCTATTATAACTGCCGTGTTGCAGTTCTGCTTCACTCAAGAATTAAAATTATGATCTCCCAGGAAACGAGGCCTACTTAGATTAGAGATCATATTCTATTCCTTAAAGGCAAACACACAAGTCAAGATTATTTCCAATTTCTAATATAAATATAATATATTATTTGAATCAATGAATAAATTGACGGTTCTGTCACTTATGTTGGTGCCAGAAAGATAAATTCATGGACAAGAAGACAAACGTAGAATTGCGCAGTAAATAAAGTAGGCATGTAGGACAGAAGATTATTTTTGTTTTTAAAGTTTCTTTATTTTTATTTTTTTATTTTTTTTGCTAGGGAAGGAGCATCCTACTAGATGTCAGACATTAACCTCCCATTTCAGAGATTTCAAACCGAGAGACCTCTCTAAGATTCCAATTCTCTTTAAGTGTAATTCTTTGTATCTCTCTTCCACTTGGTTCTCCAGGTATATGCATCAGGTAGTTTTTTTGTTTTTTTTTTAATTCTTTTTCATAAGTCCACTTGCTCTCATATTTACTGGAATAATTTTTATTTTAATTTTCTTATTTTGTTCTAACTGGAGACTGGGAAATCCTACCGTATGCCAGACATTCACCCACTATCTCATATATTCCAACCGAGAGATCTTTTTAAGATTCTAACTGTCCCTCTAAGTGCAATTGTTTCGATACATATTCAGTTGTAGTATGGGATGTGTTATGTGAAAAAAAAAACAAAAAAAAAAAACAACATTTCAATGTCGAAATTAGATAACATAAGAAAAAAACATTTTTATTAGAAATTAAGGTTAGGATTTAAGTTGATCGGTTACATGAGTGAGACATGACAAATAAACTAGTATTGGATCTAGACTGCAAAGAAAGGAAAACGTTTGTGAGAGATCTGTTCCCTATGTAGAATGGACTAGAATATTATGTTAAACTAATGTATACAGTATAGTGCCAAGAAAAATGTTTTTAAGAAATTATTAAGTCCAAATAAACAAATACAATTAAAAAAGATTTCAATTGGGTAAACTAAAAATGACTAGAGAAAAAGAAAGAGTTTAAACCTCAGTTTCTTTGATGCAATGTTCCAGGTTGTTGCAAACAGAAATCGGGACGTAATTCTCTAAAATATTCTCCCTCGTGCTATTCAGTTCATCCATCCGACTCAAAATGGCCACCCGCAGTAATTCCACTTCTGTGTACACATCTACAGAACTCTGAGGGGTAATCGGTTTGACCAATTCTGCAAAAAAAAAATTTTTTTAAATGTATATATATATATAAATAGATAAATAAACCAACAAAAATGCTTTCAATTCAGAAATATGAAATTATTACAAAACTTAGACTTATCAAAAAGAAAAAAAAAGATCTTTTGGAAGACAGTAAGAAAAATAATCTACAAAGCCAAGATGGAGATCAACCAATATAGGTTTCCAGATGTACTATCTGGTGCTAACAAATCAAGCTGTCTGAAATGCACCAAACAGTGATGTTAATGTTTTTTTCCAAAACGATCATGTTCTGCAAAGCAAATAATGAAAATAACAATTTTTCTCTACAAAAAAAATACAAAAAAAATACACAAACCAAACACCATAAATAAATATTTTAGAATATTTAAAAATTAAAGCATAAAATCTTTCACCAAAATGATAAGATTTGGCGTTTAATAACCTGTAATAGATGTGTCTGGCCATGTATTGAGAGCTAGTTGTGTCTTGCTGCGTATGGAGGGTTAATTGAATCTAACCATATATGAAGAGCTGATTGAGTCTGTGAATGGAATGCTAGTTGATTCTAGACATGTATGGAGAGCTAGTTAAGTTTGGATGCGTATGAAGTACCAGCGATGTAAGTACCACTCTGGATACGAACTATGTTATGTGAAATGATCTTTAATTATCATTGGGGTGTGTGGTTTAAAAATATAAAGCACTAATTTGCATATGAGTGGAATAGCTGTATTAAAAATAGCGAATTGGAGAGGATAGCAAGTTAAGTGTTTGTCAGTTTAGAGAACACATGAACATTAAGAATAAGTGTGAAAAGAAGTTATGTGAATTTTTATTTAGATTACATAATTTACTGCTATATCCACAGCCGATCCTTCCATTCCTCCCCACCCCTTCAAAAATGGTTAGTAATAACATCATAACTATTATTATCACTTACATGCTATTCTGTCGGGAAGTTGCTAATGGTCAGAAAATGTTTGATCATTTTATGCTAAATTTATATAGAAAAGTGATCCCCACTATAAAATTTAAAATATTCAGTAAAAAAAAAAAAAAATTAAAAAATGGAATTCTCTAACAACAACTTGCCAAAAACAAGTGGTTGATAAATACTGTAAAGCGACCAATTTTTTGTCAAATGTTGAAGAAAAAAAACAAAACGAATTACGTTATGTAATAATGAAATTTAACTTTTAAATTGGTAATCGGTATATAAAAAAAAATGTCAGAAGAATAAAAATGTAAAATAACAACCAACAAGCTTTTACATAAAACACAAAGTGTGTATGTGAAATCTTAGCAATGCATGGGAGATAACTCTAAATACCGGAAAATTCAGCCTCGTTTTGAAATCTCATTTCTGTGAGTTCTAAAACGGATATGATTTCTTGATATAACCGGCCAGACATGTTTTAACGTTTACTACTCTTGTCTTTTTACATTTTTTTATAATTAAAGTTAACTTTCATCTTAGTATTAATCGGTTTTTACGGTATATAGTAGGCTGAGTAAAGTTTTAGAATCTAACCCTATTCCCTTTTTTCTTTTTTTAAATAATTTACAATAGTTACCTCTAATGCACGCCCACAGTTTTACCCCCCCCCCCTCCCTGTATGTAAAACGATGTAACTGTAATTTAATTTAATATTATCATTCTAACTTTTTTATCATTTAGAAGAAAAAGCTACAAATAAACTTTAAATATTTAAAAAAAAAAAAAAAAAATTACAGCATACAAAAATAATGAAAATGCGAGACAAAAATCGTGTTTACATTATCGACGCTTCGTTCCTATGTAGTAACGTTTTTTAAGCCATTGACACACCCATGTTTTAAAAATTTAGCAAAAATCAAATAATCGTCATATTTTCCTAAAATCTTTCGATATTTATTCATTATTGAATAAACTTACATAATAAAGTAGGTTTCGTTAAATATATTAGAGGAAAGTTTTGTTTTAGGTGTTCTACCCCCTCCCATATTTCATGTTACGAAAAATTAAAAAAAATAAATGTAGGTTGATAAAAATTTCAACATATTTTAAAACTGAAAAGATCAAATAATTAAAAAAATAGTTGCTTATATATATAAAATCCCGTCATTTTTTCACTTACCTGAAGTTGTAAATAAAATTGGACATAAAATCAATATTAAAAAAAATCAATATATTAAAATAAATGTTGTAAATAAAATTGGACATAAAATCAATATTAATAAAATCAATATGTTAAAAAAAAATAAAATAAAATAAACAATTTTTCTTGATTTTTTTTTTTTCTCGGTAATATAATTATTTGAATTACAACAAAAAACAGAATTATAAAACATAATTATTTTTAAAAAGCTTTAAATGATATTAAATTCAAATATTACACGATATGAAGTTTAAACAGCTTTTTTTATATATAACACGTTTCCAATAATAAAAAAAAATGCATTCATATAATAGAATATATGACTCTTGAGATAATAAAAATTACAAAAGCAAAATCAACTAAAAAAAATTCGTTTGGACTTAATTATATAAAATGCAGAGGTGATAATCAAAATTTGCGCATTTTTCCTAAAATGTATAGACGCCCGTAAGCAGCAATATTTTTAGATACATGTATCAACAGAACAGGTTAAAATTAATTTTGTTATTAAAAATCTATTTGTTTTATAAAAAGTAAGTCTTATACTGTTTTTCATCCATTTTTTTTTATTGTACATTTTATTTATTCATAAATTTCTGCATAAATGATCTTCCATAGAAATTGACCCAAACACACGAAATGATGACGTCACTACTTATTGTCTATAATGATGACGTTTTACACAACGGTTTGAAAGTACCTAATAAAGGTACCAATAACGTCGAAACATCTTTTTAAACAACAGCAAATCAAGTTAAAAAATCAGTGTCACATTTAAACATAACAAACTAATTCCCTTTGTAAAATTTTAAATCTATAATTATGCAGAAACGTTTATCAATGTTTCAGATGCTTAAATTACTTATAGCGAAATGGGTTTCAGCATGATTCTCAAGTAACTTCTTTTTTTCTTTTTTTTTTTTACTAACAGCGTGTTTTAATAAAAAAATAAATAAATAAATAAATAAATACTTTTAAAGAAAGACTAGGAGGGGGGCGCTCGGCTTTGTCTGGTCGTAAAATACGCTTAAATATGATATTTTAATTTGTCCAGATTTTGTATATATTATTATAGAGTCGTAATTTCAAAAGTAAAAAAAAAGGCAAAACTGTAGTATGCAAAGCTGGTGACGTTACCACTTAACACGCATATGAACTGATTAAAAATAAACTAAGATGAATGTATCAAATGTATAACACTTTTTTCAATTCTGATCCATTTTTGACCCCTTAAAAACTATTTTAACCGGCTAAAGACCCATAAAAGAACGGTTCGTAAAAATCCAATAATTTTAGGCTCCTGGCGCCACTCTGCGATATTTAATTTCAGAGGAGATGGTGTGAAAATATGGAGACAGACAGACATATAGTCTTTTATATATTAGATTATAGTCGTCATTTTTATAAACTAGTTGAAAAAGAGATTAAGAGCGATAACTCATTCATAGTTTATAGTTAAGGGACAGAGACCATTTTTGTTTTTAAATGCACCAACGTATGTAAAATAGGGGATAGTATGTCACCATTACCTCCCCTTAACTTCTAAAAAAAGTGTGTTATTATTTGTTTATTATTTTTTTTTTTTAAATCTTCAAATTACTACATCGATATTAAATGACAAGTCTTCAGATTATTACAAGCAAAATGGCGTTTCTATGTTATCAGAATGAAATTTCGGAAATCTAATACTGAATTTCATATGAAAACAATGATATTTACGTATTCCTCGTATTTTTAAGATAATTATATCCAAAAATTACGAAAATCGATCAGGTAGAAAATTATTTATTTGAAGAAAATAGAAATAGAATTTGATGAAAACGATCGTATTTGCTTATGTAAGACACAGGAGAGTTCAAAAGGGAGGTAATTTCCCGTTTCGATTTATTTTATAAAACAAGATGGATGCAATTTTTCACCTGTTAACACGATTGAAGCTGTTTTTTTTTGTTTTGTTTTTTTTAATAATTCAGTAATATTCAAGTAATTTTGACTGCATAATTTGCCAGATAACATTGTAATTTATTAGAATTGACAAAAAAAAATAAGTAGAAACCATTGTTTTCTTTTTTCTCTGAAAACTCCATTTATCGACTACAAAATTTCGTTCTGATAGTGTAGAAGCGCCAGCAAAATTATAAGACTTACTCTTCAATTTTTGAGAAATAGTGTTTTAGATTTTTTTGCTTAAGCACAAATCTAAAAATTAATACAATTTTACGTAAAACTTACATGGCAAACAGGGCCCTCCCTAAAAATTCAAGAAGCATTTTTGGTGCTCATTCGGAATAATAACTACAATCGAAAAATTGAATTTCAACTCGAAGCAACGTTATCTACTTAATTGTCATGTCGAAATATCCAAAAATTACAAAAAATGATAAAATAGAAAATTAATTATTAATGAAAATTGCTTTTGAAAAAATTACAAGTTTTACTTAAATAATAACCAGAAGAGGTTTTATGATAACAGGGGAGGTAACTGCATGAAGTCAGAAGATTTCAAAATAATAACGGCAGATTGTTGGATTGTGAAAGTAAATGTTTTATGTAATAATGTAGTACTATATATATATATATATATATATATATATATATATATATATATATATATATACATATATATATATAAAGTGACCTTGTCTGCTAGTGTGCAAAATGGTCTCTACCAAACTGCTCTGTCAATTTTTGGTCCACAGACTTGAAACTTGACATATAAGGTATTTGGACCTGTGGAACAAAATCGATTTGTTTGTTAACCAGAAAAATAGTTAAGGAGTCAAAACGATTAGAACTTGGCAAACATAGTTCGACATAATGTGTATGCTCTACAATGTGCAAATATACGTTTATACATTATACGTTTAACTACATTAATTTGTCAAGGTTTAATATACATGTGTTCAGATGTTAACGACTATTGCTAGAAAGCTAAATGTTTGGATTCTAGACGATGGTATTCAAGTCATATATTAAAAAAAAGCTTTTAAATCACTATTATATATGGGTACGATATAATAATCATAGAGAATTGGCTCTATAATAATAAATACAAAATCTGTACAAATTGAAATATCATATTTAAGCATATTTTATGACTGGGCAATGCGGTGAAGCCTGCTAGTAAACTACTAATTTCGACATGACAATTAAGTAGATAACATTACATTTAGTTGAAGTTCAATATTTAGAGTTTTATGATTATTCCAAAAAAGCATCTTACTGGCCATTTAGTGCTTAATCGATAGCATTTTTTAATTGTTCAGTAAGCAAATTATATGCTACCCATAAATTTAAGATTTATTTTTTCAAGAAAATGCATATGGTAAATCTCATTTCATGGTGAAAAGTTGTCTCCCTTGAATAATATTTATCTCTCCACAAATTTATACCAAACGGTTTTTTTTTTTTTTTTTTTTTTTTTCTAAGGGAGTCACCACTTATCAAGGCCCGAAAGCCACCTGTGGATAAGGTTCAAATACATGATCCACATGAGGCCTTCAATCTGTCTTTCCATGAATGTCATTTTTATGGCCGACATTTTTCTTACATCTAATTAGTTTAGTGAATTTGTCTCTTGCCAATTTCATACTTTTGAATTATTAGGTACTTTTATAGGAGAGGACCCATATCCGAATGTTTCCAATTGTGGTTTACAGAGCAGATCGGAAATGATTGAGCTGTCAATTAATACTAGCATTAAACGGTTCTTGTCCAGAATTATCTCTATATTAAAAAAAAACAAAAGTAAAGAAGAATCGGTACTTGTGTAGAAGTTTTAAATCAATGCATTTCAGGTGAAAACATTATTACATACTTATGTGTCATGTTGAAATTAGTATAAATTCCAAAAATTATGAAAAAAATCTAGTAGACAAATAATTACAAATAAAAATAGAATTTATCGAATTCTCGAGTTTTATCATATGTTTTAATGTGGAAGAGTTGTGTGCAACTAATTCTGTATAACAACTGACTTATCTCCCTTGACTTAAATTAAGGGTGTGCCATTTTAAAACGTAAAATGACAACATAACTCTGGATGAGTTTTTTTGTTAAAAATGCATCTAGAACATTTTCTGTATCAATTTTGTAATTTTTGGAATTTATGTTAATTTTGATATGACACGTAAGTATGTAATAATGTTTTCACCAATTTACACAAGCACCAAAAAATCTGTATGATTTGTGTACTCATGATGGATCAAAAGAATCATATTCCAAAAACTCCCATAAATTGATCAAGTAGTTTTATTTTTATAAAAATAAAAATCATTTTTAAGTGATTAATAGTAATTTATAGGCATGACAACATAAGTCTTGCAAGTTTGAATTGTTTTTTGTTTTTTTTATATTGCTTTCAAAATGGCGGATAAGACAGCTACTCGTCTGTTATTAATGAAATTCGTTTCTTTATTAAAAAAACAACCTTTTTGTCTCTCACCTTCTTTTATGATTCCTAAATTCTTTGCGTTTGCAATTACATTTTCATCATCAATTTCTTTCTGCAATCTACAAAAATATTAAAATATTAAAACCGATAACTCTTGCCAAAAGGGGATTTCTGTTGTGAAATTGAAAAAAATAACTTTTCTGATGTTGCTGTAGATCTACCACCAAATTGAAAATTGATCAAAAGTAACCATGGTAGTTAGTCGTTCACCAGACAATGGGATGCAGAGAATAACAAATGCATGACGAACAATGTAATAATCAAAATGATAAACAATGTAATAATCAAAATGACAAACAATGTAATAATCAAAATGATAAACAATGTAATAATCAAAATGATAAACAATGTAATAATCAAAATGACAAACAATGTAATAATCAAAATGATAAACAATGTAATAATCAAAATGACAAACAATGTAATAATCAAAATGACAAACAATGTAATAATCAAAATGACAAACAATGTAATAATCAAAATGATAAACAATGTAATAATCAAAATGACAAACAATGTAATAATCAAAATGACAAACAATGTAATAATCAAAATGACAAACAATGTAATAATCAAAATGACGAACAATGTAATAATCAAAATGACAAACAATGTAATAATCAAAATGATAAACAATGTAATAATCAAAATGATAAACAATGTAATAATCAAAGTGACAAACAATGTAATAATCAAAATGACAAACAATGTAATAATCAAAATGACAAACAATGTAATAATCAAAATGATAAACAATGCAATAAACCACAAATTGGTAGCAGGTGATTTCTGTTGTAGAATAGAAAAAGAATAACTTTTCTGACTTTGTAGACCTAGCCCTACTAAGGGAGGGACAAATTGAAGATTGGTAGTTATGTAGCAACAACTACTACTACTACTACTACTACTACTACTACTACTACTACTACAACAACAACAACAACAACAACAGTTTGGTTGTTTTATTTTATGACATATCTACCCTTTTCAAGTTATTTAATGTTGAATCCAGTAATTTTGGCAAACGGTTTTATGCTTCAAGTTGTTTATTCATGATGTTTAGTTTGGTTTGGTTTGGTTGTTTTGTAGAAAAAAATTGTTATTGTTTGAAGAACACGATTGAGTTTTGCAAAGAGAAAGAAAAAGAAAACAATAACATCAATGTTTGATGCAGTTTTAGTCAGGAAGCCAGTATCTTCAGACAGACTGATCTAGTAACATTGGGCCAAAGTGTACTTGAGAGGAATGATAACTTCACAGCGATTAAATGAGCCCTCACTACTAGATGTCTTTTAAGGCCATACACAGGATCAACAACAGCAGTGGTAATTACAAATCTATATATATAGGAGTTAGTCTTAACACACCTGGTAAGGACATAACCTCATATTGGTTTGGTTTGGTTTACAGCATATCAACCATTTTCAGGTTATTTAATGCCAAATCCAGTTATTTTGAAAATAGTATTCATGTTGCATCCATTTATTTTGTAGAAGGTTTTTATTCTTCAAGCTGTTTGTATCTTTAATCATTAATTTGTAGTTTGGTTTGGTTGTTTTATAGTGGATTTTATCGTTTTTGTTACTTGTCCTACTGAACATGAATGAGTTTTGCAATGGGAGAGGGAAAAGGGTTACAGCATTAATATTTGGTAGATTTTAAGTTAAGAAACCAGTCAGGAAGTAGGGGAAATAGAAAGAGAAAGGAGAAATAGGAAGAAGGAAAAGAGGGAAAGGTGGTTTGTTGTTTTTGGTTTTGGTTTTGCAGAACATAATTAAGTTTTGCAAAAGGAAGTAGAAAAACAAAAAGCATCAATGTTAGGTGCATTTCGTCTCAAGAAGCCAATATCTTCAGACAAGCTGATCTTGTAGCACCAGCTTATATTTGTTCACCAAACATTGGGATGTATGACAGAAAATGCAACAATTAAAGTAATGAACAATACAATAAACTACATATCGGACGATGAGCAATAGCGAAATGCATAAAACTGTTGAGTAAGAGAAGCATGTGTTACTCCACCTGAATCTTAAAAACAGGTTTAGTTCTGATGACATCAGAGGAAGATTAAATCTAGACAGTATGTTGGATATTGGTAGGCAACCCCGGGAAGAAAAACATTTGATAGGTTGCACACATGCAAATGTATTCCATTTGAAGAATGCGGGACTTTCCACGATATTCTAATGGAATGCATAATTTGAGCCTGAAATATGTGAGAGGATATCGGTCAAAGGATTGAAACCATAAACAATAGTAAATATTAAACATTCCCATAGGAAAAGAATTTTATATAAATAAATCGTCACAAAGTGTCAGTTGGTCAGAGAGAAGCGAGACTGTCACATTTCTTCACTGGCCGACATCTGTCATAACCAAGCACCCCTCTCATGCGCCTTTCAGAAACGTCAAAACACCAGTAATAATTTATAATCAAAATCTGATTTGTTGGTTTGAAATAAAAGCAATATATTCTTATAGATCAATTGTGTTGCGGTTTTACTCGCTGTCAGTGTGTATATATCTTGTACCAGCAACAAAAGTAGATATTAACAATTATATAGTCTGGACAAACATATTTTAAACAGCTGGCCACAGCAAACATGTAACAAATATGGGAAAATGTACGCAGAAGAGTACACTTCAATGATGCTATGGTCATATTAAAAGAATGGATCAAAGTTCTTGGATAATTAGATGTAGAACAGTTGAGGTAGTAAGTTCAATTCACAGTTTCAATGAAAATATGGGAGGAAAGAATAATGATGGACTTGTGTTAAGTACAACTTAAAAATAATAGGGTGCTAATGCACTTACTGATCCGCGCTATTTTTTTTAAATCGTATTTCCAAGTTTAATTAAAGTTTTATGATATGTTTTTTTATTCAGTTGTAAGGTTAAAGTGCAGAATAGGTACAAAACAGCCTCCCCTCCCCATGTTAAGAATGGCTTTTTTAATAATAACGTTATTATTTCAGCATGGATCAATAAGTGCATGAGTACCAATAATAGTTATTTCCCTGGGGCTGGAAAAGAGGTAGCTATTGCCCTTGTTAAAAAATAAACCTGCCATGACAGTTTTTGAAAGGTAAAAAAAAAAAAATGTGTCTCACGTCACAGAATATTAATCATCACACATTCATCAGCATCTACCTTACCATTTTGCTTTGTAAGTTGTTGAATAAATCTGCTAAAGAAAATACTTGATCCTCTAACTCATTTTTTATTTTATATTAAATCGATAATGTGTATCATTAGCTGTAACAACGTGGGGGAAAGAGGGATAAATAATGACCTGCCCAGAAATAGGTTCATTTGGAAGTCAAGTTATAAAATCTGTCCAATGCTTGCCAGCAATATAAAACGGATATTAACTCAAATATAATGATGGAAGAGAACCTAAAGTGAAATTCAAGGGAAATAACTCCAACAATAAGGGAAATAACTGAGGAAAATGATTAGTTGCTTGTTGCTATATTCAAGGGGAGTAAAGACTCGAAGAGTGTTTCCATGATATTTTTATATTGACTTGTTTTTACTTTATTATTAAAGTCCTTATCTCTCATTTTGATTTGTTGAAAGAAAGAATAGGAGAAACATTCGTCACTGAATACTGTGTCCCTGAAAAGAAGGGCATTTTTGACTGGCAAATCTACTTATATGTCACATTTAAAAAGTGGTTGGGGGATATCTTACTGTTGGGTTTTCTCATTGTAACTAATTTAATTTACTTTGTATCTTTGTTATGTTGACATGAAAGAAGAATTTTTTTTTCTCACCTTGCCGTTGTTTGTAGCAATTCGACAGCCGAACTTTCAAGCTCTTCCAGTTTCTGTTTGGCCTGAGATAAAGAAAGCTGAGTAGGGAGGCTTCCCTGGGACATTTGTTGTACCTCTTCTTGAAGGATCTTGCCGTGACTCAAGTGGATGTCCAATAAATAGGAAATGTAATTGTCATATTCTGCCTGTCATTTAAATCAAGTTGTTCATTCATTTCATTTACATTAGTTTATTTATATTTCAATTCTTCGGACTACTGTTACCATCTTTTTTTTTTTTTTTACTCACGTTCAACCCTATTGCCAATTGGACGTTCAACCATATTGCCAATTGGACGTAAGAGGCTACTATTTGGGACCATGCATAGGAAAAATTAACAAGATGTTGGTTTACGCTATATTTAAATTTCTGCATATCATTACAGTCAGGGAAGCAGGTAGCAGGAAGGGAATTCCAAAGTCTAGCTGTTCGAGGAAAGAAACTATTAGAGTAGAAAGCTTTCTGGCATTTAGGGACCTCAACAGTGAAGGGGTGTGATTTTGTTGCTAAGCGGGTTTATTGGGGATATGTACGTTGTGGGCACAAAACTGCAACGAGTTCATCAGAGCACATTCCATTATAATATTTGTAAAACAGACACAGAGATGCAAAATTGCGGCGATGGAACGGGGGTTGGAGTTTAGTTGGCAAAGTGGAACCTATTAAATTGAAAACTCTTGAGTGTTATTCGCACAACGTTTCAGTCCCTGTAACCTTCGACCTTCCACAAGTGCACCTTGTCAGACTTGGGAATCTTTCTGTGGAACTCAGGAATTTCGAGTGGAACCATTCACTGAGTGTGGGCAACACCAAAAAATACATTTGCAAATAACTTAGAGCTTCTATCCAGTTATGGCTGATGGAACAAGAGCATACTAGCCTCACGGATAAAATAAAGGGTTCTGTTTGAAATTCCGTGCTGATTCCCGAGTCTGACAGAAAGATTTTGACAGACAAATTCTCAAGTTCGACAGAAAGATTCTTGAGTTTGATAAAGTACACCTGAAGAAGGTCAGGGGTTACAACAACTGAAAGGTTGTACAATTAATACTTAAGCTGAGAACAGTAGTCTGAATAATCCAAATAATAAACAAAATTAATTTATTTAATTTGCATTATTTTTTTTTTCCACATATATTTAAAGAGAATGAAAAAAGTGGGCAGACCAAAATATTGCAATCAAACTGACTGCTATGGTGACCTTTTTTTTTTTTTTTTTTCTATTTTCATCTTTATTAACAAAAGATTTCCTCAGAAATGAACTAAAATGTTATTTTAAATGTTTTTTTATGAGATGATATAGACATGAACAATAAAGAAGAAACAAAAAAAGACAAAGGAAAGAGAAGAAGAGATTTCGTGTTATTTTAAAATTTACAATGTGACGTGGGTGAAGGTGCAGAATATTTAACAAAGGGTAATACCCTCCTTATATTGCAACATTTTCAAATGATAAACATTAAACGAACAGTTCGCACATATCGTTTCTGATGAACGCATACTTACGCACACGTATGTTATCGCTGGTGAGCGATCAAGAAGCAATTATAACAAAACAAGAACATATTAATGAAACGGCACAACATTAAAATCTACCAAAATGAAACAAATCTATCTTTGATGAAAAACAAATTTTTTAAAAATTATTTTGGAATTTTTTTTGTTAAGTGTTTGATAAAATTTTCATTTTGACCGACTGACCTTAATTGCCTTTAAAATGCTTCCAAATGCGGGCGAATTTGCAATTAAATCTTCAAAGCTGTTGCTAAAACATTCCAATCGCTTCAAACTTAACGATCCATCATCTGTTGGCGGACATTGCTTCAGATTCTGCGGCAGTCAATAAAGGAATAAGAAATGAAAATCTCAATTAAACAACAAAAAGACACAAGCTTTTCTTGTTTTATTAAAGTAATATCATTTAATTGATGCATTTATTTCTGTTAATATAAAACTTGTACGGCCAAATATTATTAAACGTCTCAAATCAAGGTTTAAAAATGAGACTTGGTTTATTCAGTTTAATGTCTGTTTTACATGCTGCCATACATTAGACATGTCACAAACATTTAAACTAACCTATCTCTGGCCAGGTCTTTATTAATTCCTCTTTCCCTCAAATCCATTCTTATCACTTTTTCCCATCATGATCATGATCATGATCATATTTGGTTTAACATCCGTTTTACATGCTACCATGAATACATGGACGGCTTTTAGAAATTGACTTCCACTCTATCCTATCTCTGACCAGGTCTTTATTTATCCCTTTTTCTCTCAAGCTTATTCTTATCACTTACTCCCATGTTTTTCCTTAGCCTTCCTATGTGAACTGAATCTGCTACTTCAACTGTTCTACATTTATTAACTTTAATTAAACGATTATATTTAACAGATACATTCTCCATTTTCATTGCCGAAGTAGCTTGTGTCTCAGTTTCTTATGCAAACAACATCATCATCATCATCATTGGTTTAACGTCCTTTTCTACATGCTGGCATAGTTTGAAAAAAGTAGACTTCCAAATTAACCTATCTCTGGCCAGGTTTTTATTGACCCCCCCCCCCCTCTCTCTCTCTCTTTAGCTCATTTCTATCACTTCCTCCCACGTTTTTATTAGCCTTCTCCTGCAAACTGAACTTCCTACATCAACTGTTCTACATCTATAAACCCATGAACTCTCATCGATTCTTTCAATGTGGCCAAACCATCAACGTCTCCTGTTCTGCATGCTTCATCCTATATTGTTCAGATTTGATCATCAGATCTAAGCTTATCTTTAAGCCCCTCATTATACATTCATCGTATCATTCTCATATCTTTTGATAATGTGGTAATGTTTTGCTAGTTGAGTCTTTTTTTTTTAATAACTCAAATCTAGGAGCCTTTCTTAGCATGTACTATAAAACAAGCTTCTAAAACAGAAGTCAAACGAAAGGAAAACAAAGCCCTTCCACAAATAGCAACGATCTGAACAATCTACATTATTTCAAACTTGAATGTGACAGATCAGATGTTGTGCATTGAAGATCAATGGGAGCAAGTCTCATGTGACTCTAACGAAATATGAATATGGTTCAGGTTTTTAAACGGGCAAATACATAATTACATAATTAAGATAAGGCCAAAGATTACAAGATTATAAGTGTATTTTCATTCATGGAAAAATAAATGTTGCTTAGAAAGGGCAACTGGGAATGAATAAATAAGAACTGATATTCTTCAATCTGTGATGAAACTCGACTTTATTTGAAACAAACAGAACAGGTCAAATAAAATACTAGTTAAAACTTTGGCAGAACAGACAGAAGAAAATGCTATTTCAAATTTAAATGTAACAAATCATGTTGTATATTGAAGAGTATGGGAAAGTACGTCTTGTGTGACTGTGGCATCATGAGGTGAGAAAGTGAGAAATCAAATGGGCCTTTTTACCCAGTTAGAATTCAGAGAGAACAGACATCTTGAATGCTGCAAAGTTGTAGAAGAAGTTTAATTATAGATAGCAATTTGATGCCAGGTTTCACTAAGATGTCTTTCTCAGTTAGGTTTTAATAAAGAACTGAATTTTGACTTCCTGTTGTGTGGTATTTTACAATGATGCTGGTCTGCATTTACTTGTACTTAGAATGGCTATCATTCTGGTTGGATTGAGCCGGCTTCCTTCTGAGCACAAACTGCATCCTGAACCATTACAGTCCAGTTTCAATGATTCTGGGCCAGGCCACAGGAAATGTCTAACCACTGTCGATTCCAACGCTGGAGGCCAACTACTTGTGGGTCAAATAGTACCGCAAGTTTATCCTCAAGTGTTGTCGTCCAGGTTTTCAGCTGACCACTGGCACATTTGTGCCAGTCGGGCAGAGAGAGGAGAGAGAGGACCTTGTGAACAAGCTTTTCCTCTGGTCAACGAGCTATATGTTCAAACCACAAGAGATGTTGTTGAAGAAGTACAGGCAGTAGCGGGCATAAGTTTAGTCTTTGTCAGAAAGTAAAAACCGAAACACAATCTCCCCGTCGGCAGCATAAAATACTGCAAAGACAGTTGTCAAAAATTTCCAGTTTGTGCAAAGCCACTACTCTTGTAGGCCGTGTCTCACAGCTATAGAGAAAGATGGTTCTCACCATCTCCTGATAGAGGTATCCCTTTGTGTCCAAGGGTATTTCCTGTCGAGCCCACAGAGATCGGTTGAGGCAGAAGAATGCGGACCATCCAACATCACACCTGGGCCAGAAGAGATGCTGGTTTGTGCCAGGAGGTATCAATTAAAGAACATAGAAATGCAGACGGGACACAATTGCAGATAACCAACACAAAATTAGAGGTGATGCAATACATAAAAAAATGCTGTTTCAAATGGAAGTATGATAGATCAACAAAAATACTATTTAATGATAAACCAACAACATTGCTGTTTCAAATTTGAACAGGACAGACCAAAGAAAATGCTATTTCAAACTTGAATGTGACAGACCAAAGCAAATGCTCTTTTTATCTAAATCATGACAAACAGAGGGAGAGTTTTTCTCCAAGAAATTCTTGGAAATCATCTAACAACGAAAACATTCACAATTTCTTACCATTTCGAGTTTCTTCATCATTCTGCTGATCATTTTTGAACCAGTCAATTTGTTCCGATCAAAGGTTCCTAATTTGCCGACCACATTCGTTTGGAACTCCTTCATTGATTCGTAATGATCTTTCTTTGTTGCTTTCAACATATGGCTTGGAACAACCAAATTCTTTAACCAAGAAATATTAGCTGAAGGCTGAAAAGCATAAATATTATGAAAATAATCAGGACTTTCTCTTGTTTCTGAGCATTCTGTATCAGAAACATTGATGGAAATACCACCTGGGCTGACGTTGAGTGGGATTTTTGAGTCCAAGTATTCTTTTGGAGAAATTTTCTGGTTAATCTGTGGTAGGGTTGATGAACTTTGTTTTTGAATGGGTTTTAAAATGCTGACTTTCTTTGTAGATCGATGACTCGATGTCCCTTGCTGTTTTTTTGAACAACTTTGTAGAACTGGGCATTTATCCCGACTGGAGGTGCGCCATGGTTGGTGAGAGAGATCACTTTTGGGAAATTTGTACAAGTGGTTCTCGTTCAGGTGGCCTATCGAATAATCATAGACATCCTTTTTGTTAGCATTCTCAAAAATGTCAAGAATTGTATTTAGCTTTGGGTTTTCAGTTCTCCTCTGACTAACTTGGCAATTGGATTTCTTTGGAGAATTCATTTGCGTTCTTTAGTTTGAAAAATGAAATGAAACTGAAAAAAAAAAGAAAGAAAAAATCTGGTTAGTTTTAACATTTTTTTTTATTCATAAAAAGGATTTTCTTCTTACTAGCTGAACTTCCGACCTATACAGTTGTTTTCTTCTGCAAATCAAATTAACTGGATTGAAATATGTTTTACTTTGGATCTGAGATGGAGTACTGTTGCCACATCTGAAGAAAGGCTGCTCAGAGCTTCCTTTCCTGCCAAAACAAAGTACAAAATGAACTTTGAAATCTAGTGGACAATATCCTTTTCTCTTCCCTGCTACATTTTTCTCACAGAAGAGACACTGCTAGCCTATCTCTGCTCTATTGTTATTTTCATGGCATGTGCTCAACTGAACTTTACTCTGTTTCCTCCTGTAAAAAATTCACAACAAACACTTGACTAGCTACAACCATTATCAGCAATTCCCCTAAATCTCTATCTGTCCCTAAAACTAAACAAAAATTTCGTGAACAAAGTTTTTCCCCCCAGAACTGCTCGTCTATGGAACACCCCAGAGCTGCTACCTATAACATGGTCGTTTTCAAGTTCCTGTTGAGGCGTCCTCTTAAATAATTAATTTCTACCTAATTTCAACATTTATTGATTAAATAATTTTTATAATACTAAAACTCTGAGTTCTGTGAATATTTGTACATTAGATGCAAGAAGAGTGAATGGCATAAATAAAGGGTGAATGATTTTGGCAGGACTTACGAGGTTAGAAATTCATTTTTTGCACTTTGTCCAGGGGGAGGGAGGGGCGGAGAGACTGGTGGTTTGTACATTAACTAAGATGTGGAAACAATGCTCTATACACAAGCGAAAGGTGACTTTATGATATAGGATACTTTCGAGAAATTACTTTTGAACTGATTGTTCAATTTTAGTATAACGACAGTTGAAATTTTTTTTTTTTTTTTAATTACATTTTCATCCCAAACAAGGCAAATTGCCACTTTGGTGTAGGGGGCTACTATCAGGGGCAACAACTAGGTTACCGTTACACTTGAACTTCTGCACGTCAGTACTGTTGGGGAAGCAGGGACCTGGAATGGAATTCCAGAGTCTAGCGGTTCTGGGGAAGAAACTATTGGAGTAAAAAGATCTTTTACATCTAGGGATCTCTACAGCATGGGGGTGGGATTTAGCAGCCTGTTGGGTTTGTCGAGGGTGCTCACGTCGTGGGGGCACAAATCATTGCAGTTCATCAGAGCATTCACCACTAAAATACTTGTAGAAAAGGCAGAGGGATGCAACATTTCGTCGATGGGACAGAGGCTGAAGCTTAGATGCCAGTTCAGGGCCTATCAGGTTTGCGACTCTCTTTTGAACCTTGTCAAGGAGCGAGAGACTAGTAGCAGATGCACCAGCCCAGATGTGACAGCAATACTCCATACATGGGCGAATAGTGGCCTTATAGAGGTACAGGATACTTTCGGGTATTAGTAATTGTCTAGCACGGCAGAGAGAGCCCACCTTTCTTGCAGCGGCCCTGCCAATGCCTTCAATGTAATTGTTCCAACTCATGTTTCCTGTGAACGTTAGGCCAAGGAGTTTGAAAGATGTACTCTCAGATAAAGAGTTGTTGGCCATTGCTATAGGTGGTAGAGAGGGTTTCTTGTAATTATTGAATGAAACTAGTTTAGTCTTGGCAGCATTGAACGCGACCAACCACTTTTGTTCCCATTCCACCACAGATTGGAGGTCTTCCTCTAGTGTTTCTGCCATTTCTTTAGAAATGTGTTCATTCGTTTTCCTGTCGTGCCTGCCATAGAGTGTAGTGTCATCAGCATATATACCCATCTCAGAGGCAATTTTGTCGGGGAGGTCATTTATGAATATCAGGAACAATAGAGGTCCAAGGATAGAACCCTTGGGCACCCCAGCATTTATATCATATTGTTTAGATGTACGACCGTTGAGGACAACCTGGATTTTTCTCTTATCTAAGAAGGATTTAATTATGTTAAGTATTCTACCAGTGATACCGTATGATCTAATTTTCCTGAGGAGACCCTCATGCCATACCCTGTCAAAAGCCTTAGATATATCTAGAGCTACCGTTCTGCCCTCCCCCGCTTTGTCCAGTGAATGGTATATACATTCAGAGCTTACAGTTAGGATGTCTGCTGTGGAACGGGCTTGTCTAAATCCATATTGTTTGTCAGTCAGAAGTTTAGCATCTGTAAGGTGATGGACTAGAGCATGGTTAATTAAGGTCTCAAATATTTTGGCAAAAAGTGGGAGGAGGCTAATAGGGCGATAATTTGATGGGTCAGTCCTTTCGCCAGAATTCTTGAATACTGGTACCACAGAAGCAGTTTTCCAACAGCCCGGAAAGCAAGCTTCATTAAGGCATTTGTTGTAGAGTTTGGAGAGAACTGGAGCTACTTCGGCTGAGCACTTTTTTAATAGCACAGCTGGGATAAGATCGGGTCCACATGCTTTTGAAGTGTCAAGGTTTTTTATGATAGCATGCACCTGAGCAGGGGTGGTTTTCAGATCGTCTAGCGTGGCGTCTGTCCGCATAGGAAAGTCAGGTAGGGGGTGGTTGGAAGGGTCCAGTGTGGAGTTTGAGGCAAACCGACTGGCAAGCATGTTAGCCTTGTGGGTTGCTGAGGAGACAACTTTGTGATTGTTGGTTACTTCCGCTATTGCATTTCTGGAGTTGTATTGAACGTTTTCTTTTTCCCCTTTTTTATTCAAACATGATTATCACGAGAGGCACCAAATTTAAAGGCACGAGAAATTAGTTTGCTAATTTGCCGTTGAACTGAATGGACGTAATTTAATCATTTCTATTTCAAGGAATCTCTTCCCACTTTATTCCGGCAGAAAGCTTTTTGGAGACTCATGCTTTCCCCATTGTTGGGAATTTGAATTAGTTCCCAAGTTTCCAGTTTGAACGTCGATGTGAAAGATGCAAAATATATGTTTCTGTCAAGGGAACTTTTCCACTTTATCCGACAGAGAACGTTATAGGGAATTCATGCTTTTTGTAGCTGAATTCCCATTGTAGGGAGCTTGAATTTATTCACACGATTTCTGACCTGAAACTATGTTGAACTTTCTACTTTACAGGGAAGTGCAATTTACTATTCCAAATTCTTGACGACTTGGTCAAGGAGGATGGAAAACTTGGAGAGATCTCTACCAGCCTAATCGACATACAAAAATATGCAAGCCCTGACAGAATCGAGAAATTTCTCCAAAATAAGTGTCTAAGCATTACAAATTTCGTGTCTGTTACAGCCTATCTTCTATGTGAATTATTTTCACATTTTGTTTGTTTTTTGCCTAGATTGTCAGTAAAATTGATTTAGTCTTTAATTGTATTTATTATTCAGAAACCTTTAATCTTTAAATTCACTTTATTAAATTACTAGCATAGGTGCCCGGCGTTGCCCGGTTATTTGGAGGTGTATATTGAGCAAAAAAAAAAAAAAAAGGCGGTCAATTTTTTTAATTTTGACCCCTATTATGACCCCTTAAAATATATTGTTTGGGGCACAAATCAAGTGATTAAGTTAGATCCATGTCCAAGGAATGTATATCTAAAATTTCAAGTGATTAGACCCAAAATTTTCGGAGGAGATTGGTAGTTCTCAAAAGTCAAATCGTTGAACTTTGACCCCTTAAGCGCGAAATTTCTGGCCGAAAACCGATCACATCGATTTTCCCAAATCTCAGTACCCTGTATATCAAATTTCGAGTCTGTAGACTTAAAATTGACGGAGTTATTGCATAGGGAAATGTACACACACAGACACACAGGTACACAGACAGGCAGACACTTTCACTTTTATAGATATATAGACCTGTACTTATGCAGAATACAGACTGTGCTATTTTTTTTTTTTTTTTAGATTGGATTTTCAAGTTAATTTTAATGTTTATGTATCTTTGTTCATCAACTTAAGTTAACCTCTCCTATCCATGTTAAAGTTTGTAAATAATAACGTTATTATTTCAGCATGGACCTTACACTGCATAAGTAACAAAATTATCAGCTAATATATTTTATCTTTGACATTTTTGGTTTTTAAGTTCATTAAAATTTTATTAAATCTTTTTGCGTGAACAGAATGTTTAGAAAGTTGAGTGTGTTAAAAAGCAAAGTTTTGTGCAATAAAAAAACAATAAAAAATGTTTGATTTAAAGTTAGATTTTGAACAGTTCAACAAAAAAGTAAATTTAATAAGATGTATTTTTAGAAAATGGTCGTCATTGAGAAAAATTTGAGATAAAAGTTCGAATTTATGTACATTGAAAAAACAAAGTACAGTTCTATTTTAAGACAACGAAATACAATATAAGACCAATCAGTTTTATTCCAAATTTGAACGAAATATACGAGAGAATTTTTAATTCTTTATTGTTTTTACTATTGAGTCACTGGCTAATGTGACAAATAGCTCACTGTCGTTGTGATTTGACTTGAATCACTGCAAACGAAATAGTTCATCTCGAAGTTGATTTAAGAAATCAAAACACTGAACTGGATTTGGAAAATGAATCAAAATATTTTTTATTCTTTTCAACAATTTCTTCAAAATTCTGAAATCATTAAAAAATAATTATTATTTTGAAATTATCATTTATTTTTGCAGCAGCAATTTTTATTTTTTGATTATTTTATTCAAAGTAAATGTCACCATGTTGAAATAATGTTATTATTTAGAAACCCATTCTGAACATGGGAAGAGTTTCGTAACTTTGTAACTGTTCTGATCTTTCACCTAACAATTTAATAAAAAAGGGTATCATAAAACTTGAATTTAACTTGAAAATACTATTGTCAATAATATGCATGACAATGAATTCATTTCATTTTTCAGTTCTATGTTTCTGCTTCTAAAATCAACTTCTAATTATGAAGACAAACTATATTTTTATTTAGAATGAAGACAAACTTAGGAAAATGGGTTAAGATTTCGAATAACTACATTATTCAGAAGACAGACATCTTGATTTGAAAATCACTTTCATTGTGCGTGTTACATGCATTTTTGTCATTTTTTTTTTCTTTATTATAATAGTTTTTATGAAATAATCAGTTATTATGAAATAATGCCAAGCGACATTTTGACATTTTTAAAAAATTGCTACTTACAGAAATCAAACCAAAGTTAGGGCATATACCAAATATGCTTACATTGAACATTGCTATGATCTTTTCACTAGTGACTTGCTTGCAAATAATACCTAGAGCACCTGCATCTACGCCATATCCTCAATTAACGCCAGGCAGATATACCCAGAATTCAACACTGTGTATAAAGATAACACATGGATCACCATCGAGGGGAAAGACAATGCAGAGTTGTTAGTTGGTAGTCTTTACAAAAGTGGTAACCCATCAGTGATTACCCCATTAGATGAAGGATTCTTTCTTGGGCATCTTTCATGAACTGTTCACATAAACTTTTAGCAGGTGATTTTAATGATCCCACTATCAACTGGACTCCCATGCCCGAACTCCCTAAGAATGTCATTCCCAGCAGTCCACCTTCCAGGTTTGTAGAGTGTATCAGTTAGACTTACTTCCTGTAACATGTAACTGAACCAACCAGGTTTAGGGGAGACCAAACCCCACACGTAATGATCTTGTGCTTAGCAATAAGTTTGAGATGGTCGATCAGTTAACAACCCTTGATCTGTTGGGAGCAAGTGATAATGTGGGCATCACATTCCAGTTCTCATTTGACCATCGGTACACTACCCCTAGCAAGATATGCTGCATCTTTGATAAGGCGGATTACAATGCTATAGGAACTATGCTAAACTTGAACTAGAAAGACACACTAAGGGTCAAAAGTACTCAAGCAATTGCTGACTTTCTGGAATCATCTATCATAGATGCTATGAAAAAATGCACACTTACAAGGATTGTAGACCCATGAGAAAACCCCTGTGGATGAACATAAGAAAAAACACAGTCTGCCTGCTTCCCACCTGACTACAACTTGGATGTCTTCAAGTCCAACGTAAACAAATTCCTAATGAACCGCCCCCTTAAGTAAACACTTCATCAAATTTTCAACACTAACGTACTGTACTTGCAATAACTCTTATTCCTGAGTAGCTTCCGGGCCTTGATAAGTGGTGACCACCATGTAAAAAAAAAAAAAAAAAAAAAAAAAAACACTCCTAGATCCTCTACGTCAACATAAAAGGCAGTCTCAACTACCAGCAGTACATCACAACCAGGAATGAAGCTTCACACACAAGTAGAAAAGTTAAGAAAAACTTAGAGTCCAAATTAACCAGAGAGACACATTCCAACAGTAAAGCTTTCTGAAACTTCGTAAATAGCAGGAAAATAATCGTGCGTCATATCTCAGATCTTTATAAAGGAGAAGGATTCTTTGCCTGCAACAATAAGTATGAGGCAATGTGCTGAATAAACAGTGCTACGGTGTCTTCATGAAATGAGATAATCTTCCCTTCCATCATTTACTCCCAAGCATAAGGATTCGGAACATAACCAAAAAACTACAATCCACCAGGACTGACAAATCACCAGCGCCAGATCATATACACCTGTGGATCCTCAAGGAACTAGCCTGCATCCATTTGATGAGACACTTGTAGTCTGTCTAAACTGTACGAACGAACTGACTAAACCAAGATGGCCGACTCCTATTTATATCACCACAAGCAAGGGAGGTAACCATGTAACTGAAGCAAGGGAGGTAACCAATGTCTACATTAACATTGCTGCTGTCCTCAAGTGAATAATTTATTTCTGATTTAACAAGTCCCTTAGAAGCTCAGACGAAGCTCCTGCCTTGGTCAAACAATCAGAGACCTGATCACAACCCTTGATCCATTCTATCTGTATCTCTCCTCTACTCTTCATTTCCTTCAGCCTTGCTACATCTATTCTCAATCGTCGATCGCTTACCAGATTGTTGGAATTCAATGTCTCCACAAGTGATGCATTATCTGTCTTGCAGAGAACGTCTGGCAATTTAGATAACTGAAATACCTCTTGTATCATAACCGCAGTCAAAACACCAGCATCAGCTCCCTCATTCAGAGCAAGAGTCTCTGAGGCCAATGGGCTTTTTGTCACTCTGTCCAATTTCTTTGACGCCCAACACATGGGGGCCATTTTGTCAGTACTTCCTCCAATAAAGACAACAAAACCACCCTGTGAAGATCCATCTTCCAGACTGGCATAAGAGGCATCAGTATAACACAAAATGTGTAAATCTGAGGGCTTTCCCAATTTTGGAAATGTTATAGAACCCTTCTTGGATTTCAATTTTGATAAGGCTTTATTCGCCTCAAATAAGGCTTTTACTTTGGGATGCTTTCCAGTGTTGCTCATTTTACACACATCAAAAGCTATATCAGGGCGTGTTTGAGTTGAAACCCACATCATCTGACCTGCAAGTCTCTTCAACTCATGCTTTTCTTCTTCATTCAGTTCATCATTTTTCCTCTGTACCTCCCTTTGCTTATTTCTATTGGAGATATGGAAGATACATATAGATCTTGTTCTACAGTGATCCCATTTTCCTGTTGATTAACATTCAGTCCAACATATTTGAATGTTCCACTTTCATGAGATCCCACCTTAAATTTTTCTTTCAATGTTGCAATCACATCCCTTTCAAACTCTGTGTTTCCACAGAAAACAAAATCATCCACGTGCATAGCAAGAATTCCAGTCAAATTTCCTTTAATATCATGCCACAAAAACAATGCATTATCATAAGCACTTGCTACTCCTTTTAATTCAATCAAAGCCTGAGTAACTCTCTTGTACCATGCCCGTGGAGCATCATTCAATCCATAGATGCATCTTTTTAATTTCCACACTTGAGATTTAGGACAAACATCAGATGGTGGCCTCAGGTACACATCTCTCTCTAAAATACCACCTTGCAAAAAGGCTGAGGTAAAATCTATGGTCTGCAGCATCCAATTCTTTATTGATGCGGTTAGCATGACCATTTGCATAGCTTCACGGCTACATGTTGGGGAGTCCGTTTTCAGATTACTATTTTCTTCATAGCCTCGTGCTACAAGGCGAGCTTTCATTGTTTTCTGATTATCCTTGAATTTTTCAGTAATCACCCATCTTGTGGATATTGTTTTTTGACCTGTGTATGGCACACATTCAAATACTTCATAGGTGTTCATGTTTTTTATTTCTTTATGCTTGGCATCCATTACAGCTTTCGACTGCTCTTGTTCAGCGGTGAGCAGGACTACATTTTCCTGTTCAGTATATTGGGGCACTTCTCTCCAATGATCAATATGATTCCAGTTGATACAAACTTGATCCTCGTTTTCATCCTCAGGTTCTATATTGATCCAATGACTATATTTGCCAGTTGATTTAGGCTGTACTGACATAACCTTTCCTTTCTTCCACTCCCCACTTCCATTTATTTTATAAGTTATGGTCTTATTTCGGCCAGGTTTTTCAGTCTTATCTCTTAAACTGGTAGAACTATCAACAACTTCTTCTCTGTCTATATCTTCACTTTCTACCACTTGATTCTGCAACTCCTCATCCTCAACTGAAAGGTATTCATTCTTCCCTTCTGTAGTGTTTCCCAGCATTTCAGCTTTTTTTGTTCTTTTTTCATTGTTTTTATTCACTTTCATCAATTGGCACGGATGCATCCTATAAAATGCTCCGCCATGTCTGATTAAGACAAACTGGCCTTCTCTGCCTAACACTTTTGCTGGACCACACCATCCTTTAAAACCCTGCCTCCGATAATAGATTTGGTCTCCAGTAGCATAATCTTCTGACATTAGACCTGAGAGCTCTCCTAATTCTCTCACTGGACTCAGCTTCCAAAAAGTTTCTCCTTGCACTATGGAGAGCATTTAAATTTTTTCTCACCATGTCACTTGTAGTAGAGGACTCCATAGCAGGTAACTGGTCTGTCAGAATTGAGGGTGTATTTACATTGAAACCGAATACAAGTTCATTTGGACTGTGTCCAGAGTAATTGAGGAGGGCATTTTTTGCACAAATAGCCCATGCCAAGGCAATTTCAGGTTCACACTTCTCATCGTCAATTGTTTTTTTCATTGCCTCAGCAACTATCAAATTATGACGTTCTACAGTACCGTTGCTGAATGGACTTTCTGCGGCAGTAGTACAGGTCTCTATGTTGAGTTTTTCATTCATCTGTCTATAGTGTTCGTTGTTGAATTCACCCCCATTATCACTCAGAAAACGAACAGGAGATCCGAAATAGGTAATCCACATCATAAAGATGTTTTTGATGATCTCCTCCTTCTTCTTTGTTTTGATCAATGTTGCCGCTGAATACCTGGTAGCGGCATCAATGAGATGTAGTATCCACACCTCATTGTGGATGAACTCTTTCAAATCCATGCAAACTGTGTGATTAAATCTATTGCCAAGAGGCAATCCCACAACCGGTCGCAGTGGAGCTTTTTTAAATCTAAGGCAAATTTGACAGTTTTCACAAACCTCCTCAATCGCCTTTATAAATTCCTTGTCATTGAATTTGCCACTTTTTTTAACCAAGGAAACAAGTTTTTCCTTCGAGGCATGAGCAAACTGTCGATGAAGTTTTTCTGCTTTTTTTTTTTTTTCTGTGAAAGAACACTGACCAAAATTCTGAACATGTAATACAATGTTCTTAGTACCACTATGATCCAACAACTTATTTGTTAAGGGGAGACAATAGTGCCCTGAAGTTGTGGTCTTTAGTTCAATACATTTATCAAAAATCCAGCACATATCTTTCCGGAAATCTAGCACTATTCCTGCTGTCTTCATTGATTTGTGACTTAATAGAAGAGGCAAGTCGTTTTTCACAATATCTGCTTCGATATAAACTCTTATACCTCCGAGTGTAACCGGAAATTTAGCAACTTTAATTGCTGTGACAGCCACTCCATCACCAAAACAAAAACTCCGGTCTGAGTTCGTATACTTCACTAGTTGCAGGTCACTTTCATTTAAAGTATCTAAATAAACATCAAGCCACACTTCGCCAGCCAGTGTGCGAGTACAAGCAGAATCCAAGACTGCCATTCCAAATGTTTCCTTTACAAGATTTGAGATTTTTTCATTTGTACTGTTCAAATAAATATTTTCTTGAATGAACAACGTAATGTGTATTTGTTCTGTCGCTTCCGTAAACCTGGGCGTATTTCTAGGACACTCTCTAATTAGATGGTTCGGAGACTGACATTTGTAACACAACAACACGTTTCCACTTCGGTCACATGGATTAGATTGTCCTCGACGAAAACGCCTTTTGTTGTTACCCGGTTTAGAATAATTATAGTTGACGATTTCGGGCTCTGATTTCACTGCCGGTACATTTTCATCACGATAAATGTCACCAAATACTTTCTTTATCGATTCCTTCATGTTTTGATACGTCAAAGCAGAACACGTTGTCCGCGCTAATTTTTCGTTCTCTTCCGATATGTTAACCGCGTTCAAAACAAGAAAAGCTTGCACTCCTTCCGGTAGAATAATGTAGAATTTTTTTAATCTTTGGTACAAAAACTCATAACGAACAAGAAAGTCATTTATACTGGTACCTGACGATCTTTTATAAGTGTAAAATTCCTTAAAAGTCATGTAAGCGCGCGTGTGTTCATCCTTTAAATATATGTCATCCAGTTTCTTTATTAAGATCTTCAAGCCATCTCGTCCGCCGATGTCACTTGCTGGCAATTCACGGACACATTCTCTAATATTCGGTGGTAGCGTCAAAAACACTGCTGGCCCTTTTTTTTCCTCAGAAAGATCCGTGAACAACGACCACATTTCAACGTCTTGTTTCCAGTTCTCGTAAACATCCTCCCCCTCCAACAATGGAGGTTGTTTGTTCGAAGTTGCCATATCCGATATCCGATCTGTCTAGTGCTACAGACAAGCTGTACAAAAAAAAAAAATTTTTTTTTTTTTTTTTTTTTTTTTTTTTTTTTTCGTTTTGTCGCACACAGAGGGATATCTCTGCTACCATTTGATGAGACACTTGTAGTCTGTCTAAACTGTACGAACGAACTGACTAAACCAAGATGGCCGACTCCTATTTATATCACCACAAGCAAGGGAGGTAACCATGTAACTGAAGCAAGGGAGGTAACCAATGTCTACATTAACAGCTACTTCCCTCTGCATCCTATTCAATATCAGTCTTGCCAATAAATATGTACCTTGTCAGTAGAAGTTTACCACTGCAACCCCTATGTTTAAGAAAGGCAACAAGTCGAACGCGGACAGTTACAGATCAGTCTCTCTCTCACATCACTTGTTTGCAAGATCATAGAGTAGCCAATATTCAAGAGCATTACTGATCACCTCAAGAAAAAAAATTGTGAACAACAACAACAACACGGAGTTACTTCTGGCAAGTCAACTGTCACTAACCTCACTGGGCATCTGGACAGAAGCGCTGAGTAATAATCTACCAGTTGATATCTTTCTAGATTAACCTAAAGCTTTTGACACCATCCCACATGAGCGACTCCTTGCACAATTGAGTACCTTCAGGATCAGGGATTATACCTTACTGTGGTTGCATAGTTTCCTTACACACCGAAAACAGAGTTGTAGTCAATAGAGCTTGCTCTAAGTGGATGTGACTAACGGTGTGCCACAAGTTTCTGTTCTTGGCCCATTGCTCTTTATTCTCTTCCTTGCTGATATCCCAGAGATGCTGAAAAGTTTCGTCCTGATGTTCGTGGATGATAGCAAGATTTTTCGAATCATTACTGATTCACAAGATACCTGGCACTTCAGTCCGCAGAGTGACTTAGACCTACTCCAGTCCTGGGTGAACATCATATGTATGCAGTTCCATCTCGAGAAGTGTACAACGATGCATCTAGGTAATAACAATCCCAAACATTTATACACCATGAGGCATTGTGACGATAGTTGCTGCACTCTGGATGAAGCCGATGAGGAGAGGGATCTTGATGTGATCATTGACCAAAGTGTAGCAAGACAGAAAAAAAAAAAGTTTTAATATGACGCAAAGCACTGTCCACACTACGCAGATCTCGACTCTCCTGCCAGAAAAAAAAAAAAAACGTCCTTATATGCAAACCACCAACCATGACAGCACCACAATCTGCATATATCTTCTTTGTACTGGACAGATTCCGGCTTCAAATGACGGCGGTTCTTGTGCACATCCCATTAAAACCAACAGAGTGTTGTTCACCTATTTATCGCTCGCACAAAACACAAACGCATGGCCACTTGCGTTTTTGATGATCATCACATAAAGGTTGTCCTTCAATAAGCATGTTGAATTCCAAGCCATCAAACACACCTTTACAACTCTGGACACAACATCTTTCCTGCTTCTCTATGTCCTAAACTCATCTACACTTGGAATATGCTTCTGTGGTATGGTTCTGGAAATTAAAAAAGTAAAAGGACGCCTTGAATCGGGCCCAGTGTAGAACAACACAACTTGTACAAGGCATCGATTTATCTTAGCCTGAATGTCTTGCCTATCTCAACCTCCCTACTCTTTAATTCCGCAGACAACTTGTTGATATAACACAGACCTACAAGGTAATAAAGGGTTTCGATAATGTCCACCATAAAAGACCTCACACTAACTGTGGTAATTGCTCGTTCACTTCAGCCCTCAACTCATCCACAAGTAGACATAACCTGAAGATGCAAATCCAGCACCATCCTGGCTCACATGGCCAGAACTTCTTTAGCAGAGTTACTCCTGTTTGGAACGAGTTAAATTAATGTCCCCTCAGTAAATGCTTCAAATCACACCTAGCTGCAGAATGGAAGGGCCACCAAGACCTATATTATTACGAATTTTCCTACTGAGCAAGTAACTCTACCCTCAAGTATTTTTCATGCACACTATAATTACAGATACTTATCTCTCTTCGAGAGAGGAGGATCAAAAACCTCAACATATGCCCTGAATACCCTACTCGATTAAACAATGAATTATGTATCTATGTTCCCACGTAATTTTTTAAATAGTATTTTCAAGTTAAATTCCATTTTTACGATATATTTGCTTATTAAACTGTTCGGCGTAATTACAGTATAGTTTCGAAACACCTTCTCCTCCCCATGTTAAGAATGGGTTTCTAAATAATACCGTTATTATTTCTGCAAAAATTATATATTTTGTTTATGTGCCAGCTGTTAACAATAAACATGTAAGTGTGGGTACTGTACTGTACAGCACAATTATATGTCCAAAACTTTTAAAGTCGTATGCAAGAAAAGTGATTTATTTGAAGTAATTTTATAAATATAATCCTGATTGTGAATAAAATTTAAAAAAAGAAGAAGAAAAAAAAAAATTTTTACTTACTGTGAATAAATCATTGACAACGGACCACAAATTGCTTATTGTTTTTACTTTATGAAAAAAAAAAAGTTCGTAAAATCTTTTTTTAAATTCCAACACAGCATATTATTTTTAAAATTATAAAAAACATATCGATAAATATTTTGAACTAAACAAAATAGTTTCTGCTACTATTCCACCAGAAAATATCTGCTCTATATAAAGCACAAACTTTATTTTGTTGTTGCAAATTTATGAATTGCATTGTTGACGAAAACGTTTTTCCCATTAAATTCGAATTCATCGTCGCCATAACAACGATTCAAGGGAAGTAACTCTAATAGTTTGGGTTCAAGGGAAATAATTACTTTTTTTATTATTCAAACACTTATTCTTTTTCTGGTGATCTCAAGGGGTCATTTCCTAAGCATTACCCTCTCCTTCAGTAAGGAGTTTTAGTTTATTTTTCATGGTTAATGCAGTCCCTATTTAACTGCACCTGCATGAAGTCAAAGTTAAACAAAAAAAAACTCTTAATGCGAGGGGAAATCCAGCTCTTTAAACGACACTGAATTAGGACAGCAATAAAAAATTGCCTGTGGAGAAGTTATAAGACTCACGGGGGAGTCACCAGATATATGACTGTGGCTTGTGAGTCGGTATTTACTAATTCGTAGTCGGAATCTGTCGATATTAGAGATCATGTTTGCAAGTGAAGGAATATCTATGCCGAAAGTAGTGGAGTATCACTGAGACCATTAAAGATAAATTTAGAAAGATCTCTGATTTACAGAATGGTATAGCGGTCTAGGGTATAGAAGGAAATGCGTGTTTCTCTCACGTTCGGGTGTCACCATTTTGTAGTGGTGGTGAAAAATAGGGAAAATGAATTGAATTGAGAAAGAGACGAAGTACGTGTTAAATTGAATTAAACAAGCTAGGATTTATTTCGTGAAGAAACAAATGAAAGAAAAGGGTACTACACATGTTTAGTTTGGTGTGCGTCTCTCGCTATTAGCTGGTGAGAGGGAAAGTTTATTATTGTAGAGAGAGAGAGAGTCTGTGTGTGTATGAGTGTTTCGTTCAAACTCATCCATTTCATTTTAAAATAACGGGGTCACCATTTTCCTGTAGAAAGAATGGATGTTTTAAGTATAACACGTGTTCATGTCCGCGTGGGTGTAACCATCGTTTGTTGCGGGACTGGTGGTGTAGAAAGAAAAGGAAATGCGTATTCATCTCACTATCGTTTGTTCGCGCGTGGGAAAAGAAGTAAGTAATGTAGTAGAAATGAGAATGATAGTCCAGCATGTAGACAAAGACAAAGGATAGAGGGTTGACATCAGTTAGCAGTCAGCTATGCGAAGGTATTCTCAGGAACAAGTTGTAGATAGAGAGAGAAAGAGTGAGAATGTCAATCCAGTTCATGGAGAGAGAAAGCGTATAAAGTGTACATACTGTCTGTTAGCTCATGCCCCCTACATAGTAGCAGGGGACATGACACGCATGGGCGCCCCGACAGGGGGGGGGCGAATGGTCCGACGACCGCTCAGCTCGAGAGCTAAGTAGAAAAGGGCTGGAAACAGCTTGTCTCTTGCTTTTATACTTGTTTCCGGTGGTCTTTTGCGCATGTGTGGATTTCCTTTGAAAGGGGAAGTGACGTTGTCCATTCATGCGTGTATGTGCATACGTTAGTGTGTGTGTGTGTGTGTGTTTACACGTGAATGTGAGTGTATGTACGCAAACGTGAATATATGTACGTGTGTGGACGTGGGCGCATATGTTTGTGTGTGCGTATGTATATGACAAGTAATATAGCTTGAAATGTAAATGCATGTTTTTGTGTGAGACTAAAAAAGGTTCGCGCAAGGGTTCTACCGAGTCACATCCACGTCCACATAAATTTAAAAGACGTGAATAACTCCAGAAAAAATAACGACATTCGAATAAGAGCTCGAGATCATCGCTGTAATGGGATAAAATAACAACATTTACTAGCCTGTTTAAAAAAAAGTTATTCAAATTATTCCAACGTCAAGGTTTTTACAAGAAGTGTTCATTAGGCAATCTTTGTTAATGAGTGTTTTGAAGAAAAGGCAAAAAGTTCATGATTATGAATTTTCATGTTGAGGGGGAGCACATGTGGTTATTTTCTGGAGAGAAAATAAAATCATTACGTGTTGAAGTGACGTGTGTGTGTGTGTGTGTGTGTGTGTGCGCGTGCGTGTGTTTAATACATATGAAAATAGTAGTTTGCAATAAAGGGTTGCCAAGAAAGATAAACCTCGTTAGATATGATGTTTTTTTCCATATTGAGAATTTAAGGTACATAATGCATGGGAAGTCCTCATGTAATTTAATGTCCAGCATGGATGGAGTCTCTTAGCTCCAGGTTGAGTTGAAGAAATCTGAAAAGAAACCAGTTTGATTTTCACTGGCAAAAGCTTATATACGCATATTCTAGAATACCCTAGCACTATTTGTTGTATTGCTACACGTGAAGCATAACATAGTTCAATTTATCGCATGTGTGCGGATAAGCACATTACAACGTTGTAAGCTTGTGCGTACTTCATACGAGTGCGTGTTGAAAATGATGATTGCTTTTAGAATGTCTCTGCCAAAGATTTGTTCCAGCCATATATAGCTGTCGCTACAAAGTGTTTCTCCTCTTCTGAGCAAGGACAGAACAGATACGATAATTTGAAAAAATTACTAGAAAAGAAAAGGTAGCCTCTAAGAAAGTTGCGAAAGTTTCCTTGCCATTTTAGTTTTTAGTAATGGAGATCCTGGAAGATGGATTTGGAGGGTTTCTTTTGGAAGCATTTTTGGGAGGGGCCGATTTTAGAGAGACATTTTCAGTGGAAACGGTTTTTAGGTTCATAATTACATGTTAGACAGTGAAAGACGTTGTATGATGAACGCAAGCAAAATAAATAGTTCAGAGGCATGCATTCACAATGAACTATTTAAATCCTGCAGCTATGTATCCAGAAATGGCATTGTAATATGGGGACAAGAAGGAGAAAGAAGCAACCTTAGTAGAAGTTAGTGTCTCCAATGATGCTGGGTTAAACAGAGCTGAGAGGGAAAAGGTAACGAAATACCAAGGTCTTATGTATAATATGGAAAGAAATTGGAATCTTAGGAAGATTTCCATAATTCTAATAATTATAGAAGCAACCACCGCATGAAAAATAATTTTAAAAACTACCTGGCAAAAATACCCAGTGAACCAAGTGCAAGCGAGATACAAACAACTGTAATTAATGGGACGGTTAGAATTTTAAAACGATCTCTCGGTTGAAATGTCTGAGAGAGCGGGTGAATGTCTAGCATACAGTAAAATAGATATTTTATACTAGCAGGGAAGGAGGTGGGCGCCTGGCCTTGCCAAGTCCTAAAATATGTTTAAATATATTTTAATTCATGCAGATTTCGTGTTTATTATTACAGAGACATTTCTCTATTGGATATTATATTGTACCTAATGTATAGTAGTGATTTCAAAAGTTAAAAATATTAACTTGGGTGCCATCAGCTAGAATTGAAACTAAAACATTTAGTGCTCCAGCCATGTCTCCTACTGATGTAGCTATCGAGGGATAAGTAAGAAAGATTTCATGTTAAATAACTTGTAAAAATAAACTAAATTTGGGCATGCGCAGAAATAAGTAAAAATATTTTGACAAGTTGAAATGAATATTTTGCATTACAATTTGCCGATAGATGTCTTAACGCGTTATTCATCCATACAAACAAAGATTTTACTCATAATAAACCATCGTTAGTGTATGATTATTGTTTCCTGTTTATGTCAGTGTTATGTAACCAGTAGTTTATCAGTTAAATATTTACAGACTCACACACACACACACACAAACACACACACATATCTACATCCTTTATTTATATAGATATGTTTAAAATGAAAGTTTACAGGAATAGGATAAACAATGTTCATCAATATTTTTAGAACCCATGTAAAATGGTTCTTTAGCCGAGACATTGAAGAGGTCAGTCGATAATTTAAAAGCCATGGATTACATTGGCCTGAAAACTTCTCCACCCATACAAATTACATTTGATTAAAAATTATTAATAAGAGTCAATGTTTATTTGTTTTTCATTGTAGAAAGAAAGTTCAATGAGAAAGGTTAGGAGTTAGATGGGAAGATGATAATGAAACAGTTAATGAGTTGTGTGTCTATTACATGTCTGAATTTTTGAAATGGGGATTGATTATTCGTATCATTTGGATTCTTCGAACTACTGTTCTCATTTTGAGTGCCATTTTCACAATGTTTCGGTTAATGTAACCTCCGACCTTCTTCAGGTGTATCTTATCGAACTCGTGAATGTTTCTGCTGAACGGAATTTGAACGACACACTTTATTTAATTCGTGGGGGTATCATGATTTCGTTCAGTCAGCCATGACTGGATAGATGTCCTATGACACTCAAGATGAGAATAGGAGTCTGAAGAATCCAAGTAATACGAATTGTGTGTCTATTTGTTTATTAATGTCTGTGTGCGTATGTTTATGACTGTATATGAGTGAGTTGACATTTATATGAGTGAGTTGACATTACAGCAGTCCCAAGGCCTAACAGATAGGCGGGTGGGAGCCGAGGCAATACTCATCTCCGATTTCTTGTCAGTTTCAGCTCAACTGGTTTATTGGAGAAAAATCTGGCCTTATATGGGGTCGATATGGTTCAAGAAAGGCCATTTAGGAATAAATTCAGAAAATCCTTTGGTTTATTAAGATTGTTTTGCTTTTTTGTTTAACGGCATATCACCTCTTTTTATGTTATTTAATGCTGAATCCCTTCATTTTTATTTTTTAAAACATAGCACCAGAACACACTTCGGAGCCATGACAGACATGTATAAATACTTAAAAAGGGAAATAATCTCCTAAATTGTGTTGGTTGCATGAACTGTGGAAACTGAGAATTTGAAAATTTTATGGCAACATCGGCTATGATCAGCCTGTTTTCTACATTCATATAGGCAATATACACCATCACAAACGAGAAAGGAGACATCTCTTCTCCAGTGATTCTCATTTGCTGAAAAGACATGAATCTCATTAGTTAAAAATGTTCAGACAACAAGTAGTGGGTTTGCTCGATTGTAGCTACATACATGTACTCTTCACATGCGGATCTCATGCTCCTTGTATTTAAACCAGCTAGATATAAGACCATGATCACTGAACCTACTCAGTATCACAAATAGTCTATAGTTTCTTGGGTGAAAATGCTATAGGCCTTGCTGAAAGTAAGTACGATAACTCTTATCATGGACCCTTTTATGATTACCTCCCTTTTAACATTGTAATCCCATAATCCCTTTTTACTCCCCGCTTTCTCTTCCTGGTCCAAATAAAATATACTTCTCTTTATACCCGTCACATGCGTGTTCGTGTCCTCCTTCAAATCTTTGTTCCAGTTCCTTTTCTCTTTTCACTGGAATGCAACTCGCAACAGGCCTTTCCAAAACTGTTCACGATGTTAAAGTCATTGATCACCCTCTTTGCAACTGTCACTGTCCTCCACATACACAGAATGGTTGTCAGTAAAGGGACATCATGGAATGTATTGGAGTTGTCAACATCTAAATCTCGGATCAGAAGTTGCAATGGTCTGAGGTTTCTTCTCTGCCACACTGTTAAATTTGCCATTGAATGTAGAGGGTCTGTCTTACAAATTTGGTCCTCAGGTAGGAAGGGAAGTTTCCAGATTTTCACAGTGTGAGTAAGAAGATGACACCAATTGGTTTATTTCCTGCTCTGGCTAAGTATCATTTCATCTGTATGAGGATTGCACATTGGGTAAAGCTGAGATAGTTGTAAAGAGGGAAAGGTTGTTTGTTTAGTCGAGTTGGGTTTGAGGTTCAGAAGGATGAGTAATGTTCTTATTCATAATGACATCGCAAGAAGAGTGGGATTAAAGTGTAGTATTATATTAGCATATTGGAGCAACGCCGAGTGATCTGGTCAATTATTATTATTATCAGAAAAATTAAACAATTAGATTTTGAAAAATGTAGATCTATAGCTTGGAATGTTCAGTCAGGAATCTGACTCAGAAATAAAATAAACAAAGTTGATTTAGGAATTTTAAAGTAGATTAGAATTTGGTTAGTTAAGTAAATACAAATTTTGGTTTACGTGAGAGGTCACCTGTTTACATGTGGTTGGGGTTTTGCTGACGTAATAGTTAGTCAGCAGAGATCAAGTTGAGGAGTTGGCAAGAAACACGTTAATGAGTGGATGTGTGGACGACCCCACTGGAAACAGAAGGGAGACGAACCAGCGAAAATGTAGAAAGAGACTCAACATGCCAAACTCTGACAAGGGAATCCATAAAATGAATAAAGACTTGAATATAACTGACATTTTTTCAGGGTTTAGACAAATAAGAAGGTGTGTCCCTTTTGGTCTGAGAGAAGCAGACATATATGTTATCCGTTTATTGTAAGAAAAGTTGTCTGTAAAGGTTTATGTATCACATCTGTTAAATATATTTGAGAAGTGGCGCCCACACACACAATGAGCATTTTATATACATGTAGGACACAATGAATATTCTATACTCTGTATGTTGCATAAGTTGTTATTATTAGAACATATATTATGTATTGTTGTTGTTCGTCTTAGTATTAGAAAGTCTTAGTGGGAGATTAGAGTCTTAGGTTTGTTCATGTGTTGAGTGTTCATATGTCTTAAGATGTTCATGTTGTAAGAGATAGCATATTGGTGACATAAACAGGTATATATAAAGAGAGAGACCGTTCTGTATGAACGGGAGTGTTTCTATAAAAATTGATACATATATTTCTTACCTATTTTTGAGATGATGATTTTCACAAAGTTCTTATAATATAAATGGACAATACCTTTTCTGTTGAATCACAACATGAAGACGCAGATACACAAAGAGGATGACATCCTTTATTTCATGACCGGTCCATGATTTCGCGTGAGGAATTCAAAGTTTCTTTACATGGCTTTTCTTCTCTAACCTCCGCTTTCAAGGTTTAGTTGTGTACATAATAGTGTCATTGACACCTAATGAATGCATGTAAAATTAGGTGTCAATGACACTGTTATGTATACAACTAAATGATACATGTAAACCAGACGAGCCCATGTAATATATATTGACACATGAAAGAAATACAGACACCTATATATATATATATATATATATATATATATATATATATATATATATATATATATATATATATATAATATTTATACAAAACACACTGTATACAGTGATGATCATATTTATTGGCACGGTAAAATAAAAGTTAAATTTTGTCTAATAAATTCTAAAAAAGGGATTAAATTAAAGAAAATAACAAAGTATATTATGTATTTTTAACTGGCCTTTCCGATGCAGCAATCGGATTTTAGAAAAAATAAATAACAAAGGAACAACAAACATAATTGCAAAAAACCCTTGTTCAAAATTATTGGCACGGCTTTGTTTTTCTTTTAGTATCAGTATAATATCAATCAATTTCCGGTTTACGTGCTTTCTGAACTTTTTTATAGCCATATTATGCTTGTTTAACGCTAATTCAGTGAATAATTTTTTTCAGATAATTTTTAGATAGCGATTTATTTAAACTATTATAAGTGACTAAATTATAATTTTCAATCGCCATGGTTAAAACTAAGGAACACAGCGAAGACGTCAGGAAGCTTGTTGTAGCATGCCATACCAATGGGGAGGGCTATGATAAGATTTCAAAGAAGCTAAACCTTCCCAAATCCACTGTTAGAGCCATAATAAACAAGTTCAAATCGCAAGGCCACGTTATGAGTTTAGAGGGTAGAGGGAGAAAAAGGATTCTTTCCCCAAGAGATGAACGGAAAATTGTTCGACAAGTAAAACAAAACCCAAGGATCTCTGTTGGGGAGATTGTTGATGAACAGAGCACCTCTGGAGTGAATGTATCTCGACATACAGTTGGTAGAGTTTTGAAGAGAGCTGGTTTAAAAGCATGTCGTCCGAGAAAGACTCCCTTATTGAAGCCTATGCACCTGAAAGCAAGGCTAGCCTTTGCAAAACGTCATATTGATAAAGATGTTGCATTCTGGAAACGTGTTCTATGGACTGACGAAACGAAAATAGAGTTATTTGGCCATAATAAAGTGTCTTATATTTACAGAAAATCTGGCGAAGCTTTCCTGCCTAAGAACACCATACCCACAGTGAAGCACGGTGGAGGCAGTTTGATGTTTTGGGGATCCTTTGCTGCCTCTGGACCAGGGCGACTTGTTAAGGTCACAGGTAGCATAAAAAAGGAAGATTATGTTAAAATATTGGATGAAAACCTGAAAGACTCTGCTAAAGAGCTCTCACTTGGTCGTCGTTGGTGGTTCATGCAAGATAATGACCCAAAGCATTCGGCTAAACTGACTAAGAAATGGCTTGAGGACAATCATATTAATGTTTTGGAGTGGCCATCACAAAGCCCAGACCTTAATCCAATTGAAAATTTATGGAGAACATTAAAATTGAGGGTAATGCAAAGGAAGCCTAAGAATCTTATTCAATTGGAGGATTATTGTCAGGAAGAGTGGGCTAAAATTACTACTGAAGAGTGCAACAACTTGGTTGTAAACTATGAAAAGCGACTGAGGAAGGTAATCAAGGCCAAAGGCTATACAATTGATTATTAAATAAATCGTGCCAATAATTTTGAACAAGGGTTTTTTGCAATTATGTTTGTTGTTCCTTTGTTATTTATTTTTTCTAAAATCCGATTGCTGCATCGGAAAGGCCAGTTAAAAATACATAATATACTTTGTTATTTTCTTTAATTTAATCCCTTTTTTAGAATTTATTAGACAAAATTTAACTTTTATTTTACCGTGCCAAAAATATGATCATCACTGTATATAACACAACATTAAAGAGAATCAGTTAAATAGACACTGTTTATAGACACTCACCCCGCTACATCACAAAACCTCCTATCTTTTATTCTCGTCTTTTTAGTTCTTTGTTTTCTTTTTGTTCTCACTTTCTTCTGATTCAGCTAAGCCAGTCTTCAACGGTTATTGATGTCTCTTCCTTTTAACTTATGGTCTTCTTTCAGACTCAGAAGAAGGGATTGAATGTGTTATTTTATACCAGTCATATTGGCTATGAAAGTTGATGGTTGTAGTTGCAGCTTCTTTTCAGTTAACTCCTCTGCAGAAATTTTGTTAGCAAAAACTTCAAACGTTTGCATCTCTGGAGATTGCTACTTTTTTGCCAAAATAGATTGCTTTGCTTGAGTGATCAATTTCGAGGATATAGAATTGGTGGAGACTTCTGTTGATATTTTTTTCTTCTTGTGAACAACAGTACTCTAGCTCTTCTTTGTGGTTCTGCCCATCATTGCTGTTGAAACTGAGGGAGCTGCAGGTGCTGCAATGACAAGTATTTTTCCTGACTGGAATAGCAAAAGTCTTGGGTAAAGGTTACAGGACTTATACCTAAACAATGCAAGAATGGAATCAAATCTGGTCTGGTCAAGCCTCATCCTGATGGCGTGTGTTCTGATGAACTCGTTTCACTTGTACCCCCTCGATGTACATATCCCTGATAAACTCGCTTAGCAATAAGATCTCACCCCTTCACTGTTGTTGTCCCTAAATGCCAGAAAGCTTTCTATTCTAATAGTTTCTTCCCTTGAACAGCTAGACTTTGGAATTCCCTTCCTGCTTCCTGTTTTCCTAGCTGTACTGATATGCAGAAGTTTAAATGTAACATAAACAAATATCTTGCTAATCTTTCCTAGACATGGCCCCAAATAGTAGTCCTTATGTTTAAGTGGCGATATACTTTGTAAGGGGGGAACATGAGGAAAAAAAATTATACTGATATTATGAGGACCATTGAAAGGGATGATCGCCTCAACGTTTCTATATTGATTCATGAAAGCCCCAGCTGTCCTATGTGTTATGTAAGACAGGATGACATGTATTGAAACAGTTGTACATCTCTTATCCGGGTACACAGGTTTGAATTTCAAGATTCGACTTTATGTCTGAACTAACACATCTCCTTTTTCTTATTTGATGAGAAGTAGCACATTTGATATGGTGAAACTCCTGTGACATATGCAGCTATACGAAATGTCCAGAAGTGTTCAGATGTAAGAGGCCCACCACAGGGGTAGTTATTAATTTCCCCCATGAATTATTTACCTGGTTTGAAGTTGGCACCTGCTTGGTAATTAAACATTGGGACTCAATTTATATCCACAGATTTCAAGTTCTGTGAGATGTTAATCATGTAACAACTCCCAAGTACCACCCACAATCAAACGGACAGGTGGAACATTTCACTAACATGTTGTAACAAGCACTTCAAAAAGTATGCTGCACACCTACAGAAACGGCACTGCAACAATATCTACAGGTCTATAGGATCATATCTAATCCTAACACACCATCAGCATTATCCCTAACAAAGATTATGCTGAAATGGAAGTATTTGGAAAACTGTTACCAAAGGAAACAAAATTAAGGCCTTCTACTGTGCTTAAGAAACACTATGGAACTGGGAAAAAAAAGTTTTCTATAAAACATACAAACAAACGCCTTTCTGGGAACTGGGCACAATAGACAAAAGAATCGGAAATATGGTGTACATCACTTAAGGTCTTAAATTCATGCATAAAACACACTTTAATCAGATGAGAAAGCATCTGTTGGATGATTCAAACTATGCATCTCACGATAAAGAAGAGGTTATTGAGATGATATATGACACTTCTGACATTGAACAAGCCCAAACAGCTCCAGAACGATCCCACAGAATGTTAGCCGATGGATGAGCAGACAAAACGTAATCAATTTTCTCAGAGATACTCTCCATGATAGTACCTCTGCTTTGCTGGGAAAATATGAACATGGTATTGTGAGCCAGTGCTACTTGAAGCACATATAGGACGATTTAGGATTTTCTCTGGAGATGTCCCGGTCACATAGAAAACCATCTCTAATATAGGCACATATTCTATGCCCATGATGATCTTGAGGATCAGATTTGGATGTCAATTTTGTGTAGCCTTTAATCGTGAACTCATCTAGGGAAACAGTCGGTCTAATGCCAGTTTTGCACAGGAACAATAGGTCAGGTTTGGTCTCCTGTAATTGGATTTCAACCTCTGAAAGGTTGGAACATAGACCCCTGACGTTGGAGAAAGACGCCTGGTAGAGAGGGTCTACATTGGGAATTGGAGTTCTGGATTTAGTCTTGTATTGTTTCTTGTGCTGTTTCATTTTTGAGTATGTATTTCTGTTCAATCATTATTTTTTTTATTTTCTCTCCACCTATACCTAATCTGATTGGAGACTATTATAGTTACTCATCTGAAAATCGGCTTTTCATGGGAAAATATTGTTACTTCTCCATTAAAAGAAGATAAGACCATTAAATATTTTACAATTGAAAATGTTGCACTTTTGGCTAGGAAGTGTAATATATGTTCTTGTTGGTTATTAAACAAGTTGAAGGAAGAACAACTTGTTTTATTTTTTTCACCAACGAGAAATCACACACATTATGTTCTCACCCATGAGTGATCAAGAAACCAGATGAAAAAAAAGTCTTTATATATATATACATGTGCGGGTGCTGGCCTTTTATTTTTCTGCATCGTTGCTGTTTCTCTTAGCCACAGCCATATGTGTGTGGCATAATGGGTGAGAAACCCTTTCGAGGGAGCCCTCAGCTCCCCATATTAATCAACCTTGTGCCAGACTAGTTCTGCACTTGTGGGGAGATGTCCAGATACAGGCAGAAGCAGATATTTCAAAATCTCGGGCTTACCAACTCCACAGTTTGGCAGATGATGACGAACATAGGTCGACAATCCCCAAATTTAAATATGCTGCACTAGTGTTAAATGTAAAATGAATAATTATATATTTTTATTAAAAAAGATGTTTGCTCATTCTATGCAGCGTTCAATTCCAGCAAGCGATCCCTGTCATTTAATGCCGACAATGGTTGCTGCCGTAACAATGCAGTGAAGACTCGATGACCAGAACTGTTAGCCATGTACTCATACCGACCCCCTTTATAAAAAGGGGATGTGCCTATCGTTTGATCATGTCTAATATCCAGGGAGCTGGTGTCGTGCCAAGACATAACAATCATTTTAGAAACTCTCCCTAGCAAACGATTGAATCATATGTGGTCGTTTCGTCTAATGGTTGTCAATCATCTTGTCTGTTAAACTAAACAAATAAAACGTCTCGTGCAGGAAAAGCACAAGGAAGATGTTTGCTGAGTTTTCTTCAAGGTTTTATTTGAGAGCATGGACTTAGGTGAGAGAGACTACATACCTATTTCCGGTACTTCTGCAATTTAGTGTCTGTTATTTCATAAGTCTTGCTCGGCAACGTCCGGCGGATGACTGAAACCGTCAGATTATACTGAGCAAACGAAAATCAATAAATCAAACAAGAAAGAAAAAAAAGAAAACAAACCTACCGTAATAATTTCAGAAATTTTATTGTTCTATTTATTTGTTTTTTTGGGGGGGGGGGTAATAAAAGTTTTGTTTCTTTGAATTCGTAAACAAATATGTTTGTGTATGGAAAGTAATTTTGGTATTGCGTTCATTAAATTAATGAAAAAGTATTTACACATTTTTTTTGATTTGGAAGTATATTTGGGAAATATTTTTCATTAAATGTTATTTTTAAGGCTATTTCCTTAAGGATAGTATTTTCTACCGGTTGAAGTAAACGCTGATGATGGCAAAGTAGGCTGAGAAAGGTTGTTAGAGAATGTAGAAGGAGGAGGAGGAGGAAGTTCCTGAACGGGGTAGCTTTCTGCTATACATTTTATGATAGAGATAAAAGGATTCTTTCCAAATTTTTGCCTCCACATAAATTCACTGAAATAACTGTCAAGGTTGGTTCCACACTCTCTTTTATTTTGTCATTTTGCCTCCTTCCACATCCTCTCCACATAATTTGTTGTAGCCTTAATCGTCAGGGCCACAAAGTCATGACTGTGGTTAACTGTAAGATGTTTTAACTCTTTCGTTTTCTTTCTTTTTTTTCTTTCAATTTTTACTGTCTGGTCGCCTGCTCGCGTCTCTTTTTACTCAATCAATATAATCCAGCAGCTCCCATCATTCACCAGCTGTTGCCCAGTAAAACTCACGGAAAAAACGAACACTAAAGTGGCGAAGTACCCTATTTCCTTCTTAAACTTAATTCCTTAACTTCAGAAATTAGTGACACAATGGACAGAGGCATCAGTAATATTCAGCTTTGGCTATTTCTACATTAGTATTGTATCTAGAGTTGTAAGCCATGTTTAGTTTCACAACAGTTTCCGATTAGTTAGATGTTCTACATAAGTCCTGGAGATTAGTGGTTCTCAGTAGACAGTTCTTGAGTTGGAAGCCACAGAGCAAAAGATTCTTCCCGTGTTGACACAGAGAAAACATATGCAAAGTTGCTACAGAAAAGGTTTAATTTTTATGGAGCAATTCTGGTTTCTGATTGGTTGGTGGCAGAACGTGAATTAATTTGATTCGTCAGTTCCTAGCAGCATCGTTTATAAATAGAATTTCTCGTGTGGGATCATATCCCATTAGAATTAAAAAATATTGCAACAAATGTCTTGTCTGCACACTTCCAACGGAGAGACTGATCAGAAAACCTTTGTTTTTCTTGCTCAAAAACGTGATGCCCTGTCATATCCTGATAGTGCTCAACTGTTTCTCTATGGAGTTTGAACTCTGTTGCCCACTTCATGTCGCTTGTCTCTGGGTACATTCTGTTTGCAGCTAGGTTATCCTGACATGCACTAAAGGTGACCCTTATCAAAATTCACACTAGCTGACTTAATTGCTACTTACTGGTGTAGAGTCCCAAATATGTAACACTTGCAGCAGTTGTAAATTAAAACCGGGATCACCATTCATGGATTTGTGATGCATTTATATATATTAGTAGTAAATGGAAGTCTTCACACATAAGGGAAAACAAAACTTCTTTTTACACAATGAAAGGATGAGAACGTGTGTGTAATGCATTGAAGTCAGTGTGTAGATGAGGACAAAAGATTAGAGAGATCTGTGGTAAAAAGAGAGTTTGTGTACCACATGTGGAGATAACTATGTTGACTTGTTTGTATTTATATCTTAGTTGAACCCTGAGCCCAAAGGCCGGGTAGGTTCTGTTGAGTCCCAAGAGAGAAGTTGGAGGTGGCAGGTCCATTCCACATGGAATCGTTGTCTGTCCAAGGTCTAGGAAGAAAAAGAGAGAGTGTGTTGCCGTTTTAACCTTTTATAAACTCAGTCACGTAACTAAAAGCTGGCTTCTGATTGGACAAGCTAGGAAGGAAGTGTAATCAAAATCTCCAGCTGTGAGAATTCACTCCTGCTTATGTTTGTAGCAATTTCGTCTGCTACATAAGTGTAAGAAGTTGGACAATGTCCAAGTGAAGAAAGGAAAATTCTTTAGGCTGACAAAGATTAGTCAGCAGTTATCTTTAGGCTAAGACGGCCAATGTGCAATTATCCAGTGGACAGAGACAGGTAAAGGAGAGAGAGAGAGGGACAGAGACAGGTAAAGGAGAGAGAGAGGGACAGAGACAGGTAAAGGAGAGAGAGAGGGACAGAGACAGGTAAAGGAGAGAGAGAGGGACAGAGACAGGTAAAGGAGAGAGAGAGGGACAGAGACAGGTAAAGGAGAGAGAGAGAGGGACAGAGACAGGTAAAGGAGAGAGAGAGGGACAGAGACAGGTAAAGGAGAGAGAGAGAGGGACAGAGACAGGTAAAGGAGAGAGAGAGGGACAGAGACAGGTAAAGGAGAGAGAGAGAGGGACAGAGACAGGTAAAGGAGAGAGAGAGAGGGACAGAGACAGAGACAAGGGATATCTTTTCTCATTACTTTCCAGTGTTCTCTCTGCTGACTTACTATGATTTCCAAAGAGGCTGAAGAAATCAGTGCGCCCTGAAAGTTGATTGGTTAGTGTATGATTAAATCGCCTAGCAGGTGCATTTATCTATGATAGAAAACAGGTCCTGACAATTTTGTTAGCAGAAATTTTCAGCCACAATTTCACTTGTAAAAATTATCTCCAAAGCTGGGGGTCGATCATTGAATATAGATGGTAAATTTAGGTTTTTCTTAAAGAGTAACTGACTGAGACTATACCTATGCATACTATGGTGGACATTCTTTGCTCATGGAATTTTCGTTTAGTTTTAGGTACAGATAGAGATTGAGAGAAGTTGTAGAATGTTGTTGTAGAAAGACGAGTATTTATTGCGAAGGTTTTACAGGGAGGAGATCATAGATTGAAACTCAGTTGAGCACCTATTATAAAAGTAATGATAGAATAGAGACTCGTGACATTTCTTATGTGAGAAAGAGGAAGCAGGCAGGTGAAAAGGTCCTCACTCACTAGATTTTGAAGATGGTTTTGTATCCTGTCGAGGCAGAAAAATGGTACTCTTAGCAGCTCCTCCCCAGATGTGGCAACAGTACTCTATCTTAGGATATATTTGGCTTGTGTACATGTTATATGGCATAATCGCATTGACACACCAGTTATCATCAGATCACCAAAGTTAAGCAACGTTGAGCCTGGTTAGTACAAGATGGGTGACCATTTGAGAATTCTAGGTGCTGTATGTGCTCTCTGCTTATCTCAGCATTTGTCGTTCTGAACATACATATATATATATATATATATATATATATATATATACACTACTTGCCACTGGTATTTAACGATGTCGACTCGGGAGAGATGTGGTTGAAAATTGCGTACCTCTTGCCACAAAAAATTCATGTGCAGGCAACCTTGCAGTGAGTATCCATCATCTGTCTAAGACTGAAGGAGCCTTTACCGTATATGTAGAGGATTATGTCGGGAGTGAGATATTTTCTGGAACGATAGAATGACCCAACCATTTTTCCAACGATTTTGGCAACGGATCTGATGTAAGTTTTGTATTTCAGGTAAGGAATGAAGGTAATTCCTGGAAGTTTATCAAAGCAAGATGCTTCCTCAAAACGAGAGGCATTCATTTCAATTGGGGCCAAGTGGGGATTAGAGCGTTGGTGGTGAAAAGATAGAAGTTTAGTTTTGGATGTATTAAAGGAAACTAGTAATTTTTACCCCATTGTACAACACACACTATAGATCATAGGAAATAGAATCAGAAAGATCTTTATCTTTGGCGGCCTTTGAAATATTTCCATAGATGGCAGTATCATCTGCATAAATCCATTAAAAAAATTCTTAGAGTTCCAAAGCACGGAATCCAGAACGTAAAAACTGCGCGAATTATTGCGGTGCTATCTTTGTTTGAAATTCTTATAGCTGCGCTATACTTTGTCGCATAATCAATGATATGTAGGATTTTACATCTGTCAATATCCTTTAAATAAATTGAAACTGCTTCATTAAAGAGTGAGGCCAAAGGAAAATGAACTACAGGTTTAGGATCCACTTTCTTGTATTTTAGACAAAAGTAATGCATCCTATTTTTTAACAAAAAATAAGTTGAAGAATTATGAAGACTGGAATGGTAACATTAAAATACGAGTTGTGATAAACACGAGTTATGTGACCTAGAGGCAGCCCTCGGACACTGTCTGTCAATGTAACTTATATGTGTTCCGTTTTTTTGTTTTTTTACAGAAATAATTAATATTGAAAGTAAATTAATACAATAAATTAAATAAATGAAAAAGAAACTGAAAGGGAACTTCGTAATAGATTAAGAAAAGGAATATAATATTAGCAGGATTTGTAAAGGAACCTAATATTTCGAGGTTTTCAAATTAAGTAACGCCCTTTACTTCTGTAGACTTTTAAATCGGTAAACACGCTAAATAACCAACATATTTATAGGGACATCCAAAACTGAGGAATTGAGCAGCAAAATGTTTGCTCACACTTGATTTAAATTTCTGCATGCTTGTACAGTCAGGGGAACCAGGGAGCAGGAAGGGAATTCCAAAGGCAAGGGGTTCAAGGAGAGAAGCTGTTAAAGTAGAAAGCTTTCTGGCATCCACACACCTCTACAATTAAGGTGCTGATTTTGAAAAGGGGTTCAGTTTGCTACTATATACCCTCCAGACAAATGTTATATTACTCTGTTGTGGACGAACTATTAAAACACTGAATAGTTGCAAAGAAAATTACAGATAGATATAGTCATGAATAATTTTAAAAAGACTATATACAGGGTGGAACAATAAAAGTGTCACCCTTAAGAAAACAAAATACAGCTTTGTTTTAAAACTTTTATTGAAAAAATCAATTCAGGTAACTTGATTATGTAGTAGAGCTGACATTTATTCAATGTAGCCGCCTTCAGCCTCAATCAGTACATCATACGGGTTCAGAATTGGAAGCATACCTTTTCCATAAACACCGCCAGGAGCTTGGCGAATACTTGGTGGATGGCAGCGATCAGGCTGGCTTTGGTGCTGTGGAAGGTTATATTGGTGATGTTCTCGACGTATGACTAAACGAAGTAGTCCAGCGGGTTCAGGTCAGGGGAGAAGAGGAGGCAGTGAGAGAAGGGTACAAAGTTGTAGCACTCCTTCTGAAGCGATGCCTGGGACTCTTTGAACTTATCGCCGGCGCAGAGTCCTGCTGCCACACACAGGGTCTGCCAGCGGCCACCTGATTGCACCATGGGATCACCACACTCTTCAGCACATCCAGGTACACTTTGGTGTTGACTTTCAAACCGACTTTGAAGATGTGAGGGGGCATGATGTGGCCTTCACTTGAAACCACACTAAAGACCATAACTGTGGCCAGAAACTTTGTATTTTTCTCCCTGACCATATCCCTGTTATTCGTGGCAATCCAGCGATGCACTTGAGGGTGCTGGCAATGGTCCTGTTGTCATAACTTGGATGGTTAGAGAGCATGAATTGCTCTGATCTCGCTAGTTGAACATTGTGTCACCTTCAGACATGATAGAAGGCTCCTATCGCTCTTGGGATTTCTACACAACTTACCAACTGCAACTGATGGTCTGCAACAAAAAAATAAGACCAGTTTTCATCAAATGGAAATGGAATCATGTCGTCTTTTTCAGGACGACAATTTTATCATTGCACCCTATATATACTTTTAGAAACGACATTAAACAATAGTATTTTATTCCGTGGACATTCAACAACAAATATTAAACATATTTTTCTCCAATGAAAGACACTGCAAAAAAAATATATAAATGTGTCATTCTTTAATATTGCATTTAAAAATTTATATCTATAAACACTTATATTTTATCTATCTATATATAAAGTTACATACGTGTGTGTATATATATATATATATATAACTACTTAATTTACTCACATAAAATTAATATACGAAAGTATAGATTTATGCGTAAACTTTAAGTATTTACTTCAAAAGTGCTCAATATGTAGGTAGAGCTAGTTAGTAATTTATAAAATATATATGGCGATTAAGCTACACTGAATATTCGGCGTTTCATCCACTCTAGGACTCCTCAGGCTTATGCGCGAATTCTGTGGTTGTTTATCGTTTTTATATGCTCTTCTAGAATTCGCACATAAGCCTGAGGAGTCCTAGAGTGGACAAAACGCCGAATATTCAGTGTAGCTTAATCGCCATATATATTTTATAAATTACTATATATATATATATATATATTATATATATGGACGGGGAGGGGGTTTAAGTCCGAAACTAATTAACCAATCATTATAAATTTTAGAACAAAATTGGTCAGCATAAGGGTGTGAAATAAGTTATAATAAGTTTTATGTAAACTTATCAATATTTAACCATAGGATTAATTTATTTCTTTAAACACAGTTTTCAAAATATATGAGGGGAAATATTTTTTCATACCTGACAACACCGATATTTCATATTATGAAATCTGAACAAAATGCATTACGGTCCTTCGAGATTTTAACATTATATATGCTGAGGTTACATTTTTATGTTTACCATGAATTCAAATAGAAATAATGTAAATAAGTTCGACATTATTATGTTTTGAAACAAAACTTCTTATTAATACATAGTATAAACTGTTGAATTGAAAAGAAAAAAAATATCCTAGAAAATAATTAATTTTTAAAAGATTAAAATTGAAATGGTAGAAACGTTAGAGGAAACCTCCAATCTGTAGTGGAATGAGGACAAAAATGGATGGTCACATTCAATGCTGCCAAGACTAAGCTTTCCTTCAATAATCACAAGAAACCTTCCCAACCATCAATAACTATGGCTAAAGATACATTACCTGAAAGTACTTCTTTCAAACTCCCTGGCTTAATATTCACAGGGAACATAAGTTGGAACAGATACATTGAGAGCATTGCCAAGGCTGCTGCAAGGAAGATGGGCTAAAGTTACTTATGCCTGAAAGTATCCTGTACCTCTATAAGGCCGCTATTTGCCCATGTATGGAATATTGTTGTCACATTTGGACTGGTGCATCTGCTGCTAGTCTTTCGCTCCTGGACAGGGAGTCACCAACCTGATAAGTCCTAAACTGTCGTCTAGGCTTCAGCCTCTGTCCCATCGACAAAATGTTGCATCCCTCTGCCTGTTCTACAAGTATTTTAATGGTGGATGCTCCGACGAACTACATGCCCTTGTACCCCCTCAATGTAAATACCCCCGACAAACAGCAAAATCCCACCTCTACACAGTAGAGATCCCTAGATGTAAGGCCTTCTACTCTAATAGTTTCTTCCCCAGAACTGCTAAACTTTGGAACTCCCTTCTGGGTTCCTGCTTTCCCAACTGTACTGACATGCTGAAGTTCAAGTGTAATTGCTACCCTACCTTGCAACTTATGACCCCGATAGTGCCCTCTACACCAAAGTGGTACTGTGCCTTGATTGGGGTGGAAATGGAATAAAAAAAAAAAGATTCCATTCTTCCAAAATGTTAACCATAGAATTTGGAGTAAACGTTTGCTATTTTTTCCTAATTATTGGACATTACTTTCATTATTCATATTTTACGCTTTTGATCTATCCGTTAAAAAAAAACTGCCTATAATCGGCTTTGTAAAATTACACTCAAAATTATGACATCAATTATTCTATGGCGATCAATGTTGCTTTCATTACATACATATTTTAATTGTTTAATTTACAATTGACTTTCTTCTAATAATGTAAAAAAAAAAAAAGGAATTAGCATGCACAACCATGTCTATTCCAATAAGATTTCGCAATCGTTCAATTAAAATAAACTTTTTATGATTACTATAAATGAAAGTAAGTTTTTAAAATTAACCTTTTAATTAAAATAGAATTGTATTAATTAAAATAAGCTTTTAACATTAACCTTTCAATTAAAATAAGCTTTTAATATTAACCTTTCACTTAAAATAAGCTTTATTATCATGTAATTAATTAATTAGATTTAATTAATTAATAAGCTTTTCAAAATGAAAGGTTGCTGAGTAAAGCGAGGCGGCTCAAATGATTGCATTTTCCATAGGACGTTTTTTATGGGTCTTCACCCAGTTAAATAGTTGCTTAGGGGTCAAAATTTAACGAAATTACAACCTAGCAGGCGTAAGTATCATCAGCCGTGGTATCTCCTCATGCATACATCGATTGACCTGGCATTTCCTGGCATATAATGTAAATTACTTTCAAAATGCCTGCTTTGGTAGAGCTGTGGTTAGCGTGAATGGCTATTAAGAGTAGGATTGAGGTTTTGATCCCCAGTAATTCTTTTTCTTATTTTATTTTTTTTACGTTCCTATTTCCTGGCTTCGTAATGCTATTATGTAAGAATTTTACAAAAAGAAAATGTATTTATGTAAAAAAAAAAAAAAAAAAAAAAAATTACAGAAAAATCTTTACAATATACATACTCGGCATGGAACGCAAATGTCATATTCCCAAAATGCCACGTAAATTGATCGAGTAGTGTTTTTATATAGAAAATCATTATTTTGTAAACGATTTTCAACGATTTAAGTGTAGGAATTTGTGAAGAAGAAGATGATGATGATGTTATCGTTGCTGTTTATGAAAGTACAGCACAAATAAGTCACCATCGCCCCCCCCCCGATATTATTCTAAAATTAATACTACTGTTGGAAAAAGTGATTGATATTAGTATAGGTCTAGAGAAAGGGAGGAAAGTGAAACAAAAAGAAATAATATATATTCAAGCATATCTGATTGAACACAACAGAGTTATTCTTTTTCCGATTTTTCTGAATATCTTTTCCATTCGCCGAGCAGTCTTTTTTTTATATCAGCTGACATGTTATATAAAATAGCGCCCAAAAGTTGTTGTTCAGCCATGTTCTTTTCAAGCACTTTCTATCATTGCGCCCGATTATCATCAGGGGCGATTGTTGTTGTTATCGTCGTTTTCTTGACAATATATACATATGTATATATGTGTGTATATAGATTGATAAAAAGTGTGAAAAATTGAGAATAAGGAAGAGTAAGAACAAAGAGAGAGAGAGAGAGAGAGAGAGAGAGAGAGAGAGAGAGAGAGAGAGAGAGAGAGAAATAAAGACATTTAGTAATGTACTAGAAGCCTGCCCGGCGTAGCTTGGTCGTAAAATATGCTTAAATATATTTTAATATATGCAGATGTCCTGTTTATCATCACAGAGCCAATTCTCTATTGATTATCTATTGATTATTATATTGTACCCAGTATATAGTACTGCCTCCTCCCCCAGCACGACCCGGTCATTAAATACACTTAAATAGATCTTACTTCATGCAGATTTAGTATTTATTATTATAGAGCCAATACTTCACTGATTATTATATTGCACCCAATATATAGTAGTGATTTCAAAAGTTAAAAAAAAAATACTTGCTAGAATCGAAACCAAAACATACAGCATTCCAGTCGTAAAGTTTGATAAGTTTGCCAGAAATTAAGTTAAAATTTGAGACTATGGCAAACAAATTCGGATTTTTAGTAATATATATATATATATATATATATATATATATATATATATATATATATATATATATATATATATATATATATGTATATATATATGTATATATATATGTATATATATATATATATATGTATATATATATATATATATGTATATATATATGTATATATATATGTATATATATATATATGTATATATATATATATGTATATATATATGTATATATATATATATGTATATATATATATATATGTATATATATATATATATGTATATATATATGTATATATATATATATATATGTATATATATATATATATATATATATATATATTGTTTTAACAATGAACAGTATGGATTCCATTTTCCTTATGTGGAAAAAACATGGGGAAATATTTTACCTGCATCTCATCCTTCTAAACGTTGAAAAGATGAAATGCAGGTAAAATATTTCCCCATGTTTTTTCCACATAAGGAAAATGAACTCCACTCCATACTGTTCATTGTTAGTGTTTTCTATTCTATTACGTCTGACGAAAGGCTATTCTTGTGAAAATTTTCAAACGACATAATGTTTGAATTTGTCCGAATAGTCTTGAAACAATTGTAACTAACGATGAAATACACTATTTGTTGCCATCAACTAATTCCTTGGCGTCCTGATTTTGTTAAAACAATATATGAATGCTCAATTATGAAATATGATAATTTTATAGCTTACATTTTAAGTCATCTCTTTTTGACTTTAAACTTATTGGTATATGAACGGTTACCGAATTTTCAATTATTTAAACCCAATAAAATTCGGAATACTATAAATAAGCCTCTGTGTGTGTGTGTGTGTGCATACACATGTATATATGCATATATGGAAGTCAGCAGTATTAGATTTCATAAGCAGGTCATATGGAGGTCAATTTATACTGCCAGACTGATGGACAAGATAAGAAATTATGACAGAATCATAAATAAATAAAAATGGAGAAGCTAGCAAGAAAAAAAAAAATACTGAAGTGAATGGTATGTATGAAGCATCATGGTAAAAGAAATAGATGCCTTGCCAGGTCTACCATGGAGTTTCTCCTCCCTTCCCCCTTTTTTCTCCTTCTAATTTTCCTTTTAAAAACAAAAAAATAATAATAATAAATAAATAAATAAATAAATAATAATAATAATAATAATAATATATATATATATATATATATATATATATATATATATATATATATATATATATATATATATATATATATAAATTGGTGCTAATAGCGCAATGGGTCTGAAATTCGGTCACTTGATACTTGGCCGACGGTGTAACAGCAGAAAATTAATCATTTGAATGAGCATGGATATTTCACTTTTCTGTTTTGTTGTTTATATTAATAAAGTCTCGAAAATTCTTTTTACACGTCAATAAAAAATGTTTTAAAAATAGGGAGTTAAGTAGAACGTCCCCCAGTATGAAAGGGTGAATGCGGTATTATGGTGAAAGAAGATACTAGCTGGGAGAAACTTTTGATTTTGTTTAGTTCTGGAGTGATAAGGATGACCAACGACCCCCACAATCCCCCCTTTTGAGTTGGCCATGTGCCTAAGTTTTTTTGTTCATTGCTGATTTTCAATGTATTTTTAACATGAATAAAGGATTTAATATCTCAAAGTGTAGTATCTGTTCCAGCAGATACTGTAAGCAAAGACCATATGTGGGAACAACCTCACAGATAAGACCTTGGTCCCCATTTCCCCTTCATTCTTCATATTAAAAATCGGCCTTGTGCCTAATTTGCTCGGTGGGGGAGCAAATAAATACCCTGTTGTTCTTGGCCTTCGGGCCGGGATAAAAGTGTAGTATCTGTTCTGCAGATGCTGCACTTAAGATAATTTGTACGAGTCAATGGAGAGGAAACCTTCTATACTGGGACAATTATTATTTTTGGTCACAACCAGAGTGCCCCCTTTTTACCCTACTTTTAGGGGAGCTGTTTTTCCCTTCATTAAAAACGGCCTTGTGCCTAATTTGCTTTGATGGGAAAGCAAATAAATACCTTAAATGGAAAAGAGGGTTTTTAATATGAATATCAATACACACAAAAGAAAAACGAATTTATAGGAGTTAAGACTAGCATTTCAGCCCGGCGTTGCCCGGGTGTTTGGATGTGTATGTCGAACAAAAAAAAAAGTGGTAGCAGGAAGGCAAGCTTGAACCCGTACCATGAAAGTAGAAAAGAACAGAGAAAAAACCCGACATCTTTGCGGTTACGACCACTGCCAAACCGGAAGTGACGTAGGTTTAAATTAAGGCTAGACAATCGAAAGGAAAGGATGACTTTAAAAAATATCGGCGAAAAAAGCGACCCTCCCCCACTGTTGAAAATGCCCACCAAAGGTGAAAAATTTAATGTTTTTAGCCAATTTTTCGATATTTGTTGTCTGAGAGGTCGAATTTCAAAACAATACTGATCTTGTAAAAATCCGTCCCCTCTGTCAAAAGTTTTAGGCAGACATGCAAACATACATACATATATATTGGTAACTAAAAAGTTTTGATCCAAACCGATGAAAAAGCTTGCCCTATCTCTGAATACCCTTTATGTAAAATTTCAAATGTTTAGACCAGAAATTATCTGAGTAATTTGGTAGAGACCGCAGAGGTCAAATTTTTAAAAACTTTGACCCCTATTATGACCCCTTAACATTTATTGTTTTGGGCTCAAATCAAGTTATTAAGTTAGATTCATGTCCAAGGAACCTATATCTAAAATTTCAAGTGTTTAGAATCAAAATTGTTGGAGGAGTTTGGTAGAGTTCTTAAAGGTCAAATCGTTGAACTTTGACCCCTTAACAGCCAAATTTCTGTCCGAAAACCGATCACAAAGCTTTTCCCAAATCTCAGTACCCTGTATATCAAATTTCGAGTCTGTAGACTTAAAATTGAGAGAGTTATTGCGTAGGGAAATGTACACAGACACACACACACACGTTCACTTTTATAGATATATAAACTTTGGTACATTTATATTACAGATCTGCTTCATTCACAATGAACAATCAATATCTGTATGTCAGTATTGGATATTTCTTCTGTGTATGTGTGTGTGTGTGTATATATATATATATATATATATATATATATATATATATATATACATATATATATATAAGTGAACGTGTGTGTGTGTGTACATTTACCTACGCAATAACTTTGTTAATTTTAAGTCTACAGACTCGAAATTTGATATACAGGGTACTGAGATTTAGGAAAAGCTTTCTGATCGGTTTTCGGACAAAAATTTGGCTGTTAAGTAGTCAAAGTTCAACGATTTGACCTTTGAGAACTCTACCAAACTCCTCCGACAATTTTGGGTCTAAACACTTGAAATTTTAGATATAGGTTCCTTGGACATGGATCTAACTTAATAACTTAATTTGAGCCCAAAACAATAAATTTTAAGGTCTCATAATAGTGATCAATGTTAAAAAAAAATTAACCTCTGTGGTCTCTACCAAATTACTCTACTCCAAATTACTTTTTAGTTACCAATATATAAATGAATGTATGTATGTATGTATGTTTGCATGTCTGCCTAAACTTTCAACAGAGGCGATGGATTCTACCAAGATCAGTATCATTTTAAAGTTCGACCTTTCATACAACAAATATCGAAAAATTGGCTAAAAACATTAATATCTTCACCTTCAACTAGGCACTTTTCTACAGGGGGAGGATCACTTATTTTGTTTATATTTCTTAAAGTTATCCTTTCCTTTAGATTGTCTAGCCTTAATTTAAACATAACTCACTTAAGGTTTATCGGCGGTCGCAACCGCAAAGACGTCAGGTTTTTTTCCCCTGTTCTTCCCCTTCTTTGCGGTACGGTTTTGAGCCTGCCTTCCTACTACCACTTTTTTTTTTTTGCTCAACATACACATCCAAACACCCGGGCAACGCCGGGCTGAAATACTAGTGTGTATATATATATATATATATATATATATACATAAAAGTGAAAGTGTCTGTATGTGAGTGTGTGTTTGTGTGTGTCTGTCTGTCTGACTGTCCGTGTACATTTCCCTACACAATAACTCTCTCAATTTTCAGTCTACAGACTTGAAATTTGATATACAGGTGTACTGAAATTTTGAGAAAATCTTTGTAATCGGTTTTCGGACAGAAATTAGGCTGTTAAGGGGTCAAAGTTCAACGATTTGACCTTTGAGAACTCTACCAAATTCCTCCGACAATTTTGATTCTAAACACTTGAAATTTTAGATATAGGTTCCTTGGACATGAATCTAACTTAATAACTTGATTTGAGCCCAAAACAATAAATTTTAAGGTGTCATAATAGGGGTCAAAGTTTTTACAAATTTGACCTCTGCGGTCTCTACCAAATTACTTAGATAATTTCTGGTCTAAACATTTGAAATTGTACAGAAAAGGTATTCAGAGATAGGGCAAGCTTTTTAATCGGTTTGGGTTGAAAATTTGAGCTACCAATATATAAATAAATGAATGTATGTATGTTTGCATGTCTGCCTAAAACTTTCGACAGAGGCGACAAATTTTCACAAGATCAGTATCGTTTTGAAACTCAACCCTTCAGACAACAAATACCGAAAAATTGGTTAAAAACATTAATTTCTTCACCCTCAACTGGACACTTTTCTACAGGAAGTTGTCGCTTTTTTTTGTTGATATTTTCGAAAGTCATCCCTTCTTTTCGATTGTCTAGCCTTAATTTTAACCTATGTCACTTCCGTTTTGGTGATGGTCGTAACAGCAAAGGCGTCACATTTTTTTCCCCGTTCTTTTCCTCCTTTGTGGTACGAGTTTGAGCCTGCCTTCCTACTACCATTTTTTTTTTTTTTTTTTGCTCAACACACACCTCCAAACACCCGGGCACCCATAAAAGTGAAAATGTGTGTGTGTGTGTGTGCATGTCTGTGTACACTTCCCTACCAAATAACTCTGTCAATTTTCGGTCTACTCGAGATTTAACATAAGGGATATTGAAATTTAGGAAAACCTCTTTAATCGGTTTTCGGACAGAAATTTGGTTGTTAAGGGGTCAAAATTCAACGATTTGACCTTTGAAAACTCTACCAAACTCCTCCGACAATTTTGATTCTAAACACTTGAAATTTTATATATAGGTTACTTGGACATGGATCTAACTTTATAATTCGATTTGAGCACAGAACAATAAATGTTAAAGGGTTATAATTGCGGTCAGTTTAAAAAAAATTGATCTCTGTGGTCTCTACCAAATTACTCAGCCAATTTTTGGTCTAAACATTTGGAATTTTACATAAAGTGTATTCAGACATAGGGCAAGCCTTTTAATCGTTTTTTTTGCTGAATATTTGACTTCCAAGGCGTCAAAATTCAAATGATTTTACTATTGCGGTCTCTAGCAAACGATTAAGTCAACTTAAGGTTTAAACATTTGAAATTTTACGTAAAAGGCATCCAGACATGGAGCAAGCTTTTTAATTAGTTTTTAGGCGAAAATTTGGCTGGCAGGAGGTCAAAATTTAAAGAGTTGCCCTTTGCAGACTCTACCAATCTGCTCTGCCAAATTTTGGGTCTAAACACTTGAAATTTTAGATGTAGGTTACTTGGACATGGGTCTACTTTAATTTGAGCTCCAAACAATAAATGTTAAGGGATTAAAATTGGGGTCAAAATTAAAAAAAAATTACGTTTGCCGTGTCTACGAACTTTTTTCTATGGTATTTAAACGCACTACCGTATATATTCACACTTTTTAATATATACATATGCACATAAATTATCGGAGTTGCTAGTATATATATATATATATATATATATATATATAGATATATATATAATCATATAATTATTTTAAAAATATAAATGTAAGGCCTATTTTCGAAATGAAGTAGTTAATTATTTGCTACTCATCCCAGCAGTTAGTATTGAAGCAGAATGAAAAACACAGCTTTCTAAAAATTAGATTTTAAAAACAGTATAACCCATCCCTTGTCAATTAAAAGATTGACTCAACAGGATCTTAGTAGAATTATTCTTCAAGCAGATGTGTTCTCGTTAAAGCAGTTACACATGCCACAAACATGATATGTGGAGAAGCAGTTATTTTTTATTAATAAATTTTTTAAAGTTGAGCTTTTAACATTTATTATCATACTAAATCAGAGTCAATTAAAGTTTGTTTTTCTAAAGCTTTTCTCCTTATACATTTTAATAACACAAAGTGCATGCTAAACTACACCTTTTTTATTTACTCTTATTCGCCCCAAACAAGGCACAGTTCCACTTGGATGTAAGGAGTTACTACTTGGGACCATACGTAGGGAGTTGAGCGGTAGATGTATGGTCAATAGTGCGGGGGCTTATTAGGTTAGAGACTCTCTTTTGGACCCTTTCTAAAAGCGAGAGACAAGTGATAGATACACCAGCCCAGATGTGGTGACAATACCTCAAGCAGGACGAATGGTGACTTTGTATCTTTGTAGAGATACAAGATACTGTCAGATGTGAGTAATTTTCTAGCATGGTATAGAGAACCTACCTCTTTGCAGCAGCCTTTGCAATGTCTTTAATATATTTGTTCCAATCTATGTTGCCTGTGAATGTTCATCCAAAGAGTTTGAATGAAAGGGTTTATGTCCTGGGATTGAGTACTGAGTTATGTTTGAAAAAAAAAATCTGTTTTAATTGCTGCAACTTGTAATTAACTGAAGAAAGCACCCGCCTATACCTTATTTAGTTATATATTTCTCTCACCCTCTCTTACGCCATCTAAATTCAATCACCCTCTAATATTTCTTAATGTTTCTGGGAGCATCTAGAGAAAAAGTGGCTATTTTCAGCATTACTATCTGTGTCTGTATACACCACACACACACATGTAAATTAGATAGCCAAATAATATGTCTCTACTTTTATGTAAGAATAATGATAGGCACCGCCAAAAATGGCCGAAAAATCAAGTTGTTGTTGTTTTTTAAAACGAAATTACATTTATTAAAATCCATTATTTCTGAGTAACTTTTTTTTTCCAAAAAGATAAAACCCTGAATTTTATCATATAGAAAACAGAATAATGTAAAACATTTTCTACTATTTTTAATTAAATTTTAAATGTTAAATTTTTCCAAAAAGTTAACAATTGACATTTTTTGTCTTGCACAAAAAACGTACATAAATATTTAAAAAAAAAGAAGGTTTTTGAAAGAATTAATTTATTTATTTGTTGTCTAACTAAGATTTAGGATGATTTTCTATGAGAATATGCAAAAATATTATAATATAAGTAGTATTCCACTTATTCATATGGGCAACCAGTTACTTTGCATGGATCTAGAGTCTAGATTGACAATGTTTACGTTTGTGTTTAATAAAAAGCAAACTATGGAAGACCAAACAGGCCAAAAAAAACTTATTTTTCAGTGATGAAAATTTCAATGTATTATTAACACCGAGGCTGGCCAGTACCAGATGGGTGACCATTTGTATGAGTTTGGTTTTTAATGTGTATGTGTGTGGGGGCCAGGCGCCCCAAAATGGGGGAGGGGGCAATTTAAAGCAGAATAAAAAAAATTATTTCAACGCATTTGGTCCACCATAGTCGAAAGGCGGCAAACGTTTTCAAATGGGATCGAAAAAATGATGCTATTTTTAACACAAAGGGCACAATATTTATCAATTTTTTTTTTTGTATCGATTCTTCAAAGCATGCCCTGTTTAATAATGGTCATGCATTATTCGGCTCGCTAAAAAAAAAATTGTTAATTTATTTATCAAAGATTTTAAAATGGCTTTTTTCGTATAAATATTAAAAAAAATTTTTTTTGTTTTGCTTAACTTAAATTAATTATTTTACTTAACATATTCACCGAATTTCACACTTCAAAACTCAAAAGCGGGATAATTAAACACAATCGAAGTTCTGATATTCAGACCTCAAAATAAGGTATGCAAACAATTTTTATTTTTTTTTTTTAATCTATAATCCTGTCCCTTACAACAACACAATATGTTGTGTTCAGTTTCAGATGATTATTTTAAGCATATTTGTGCCCCCTCAAAACAAGGGGGGGGGTGTAAGCAAAAAGAAATATATATATAAATATCGTTTATGAAAAATAAGTACACTGTTATAAAGTTCATTCTTCTCTTAATAATCGCTGAAAATTTCGTATTGATCGGATAATTACCTGATTTTTGGTAGATTTTTAAAAAGACGGTCCGTCAAAAAGTACTTACCTGCCCCCCCCCCCCAGTTTTGGCGGTGCCTAAATAATGAAGTACTTATGCATAACAGTAATAATATAGAATTAAAGAGACTTTTATTTTTAGTTATGCAAGAAGAATGTCTTAAAAGATACCTCACAGTTTATGAATTTTTTAATGAAACCAAAGTAGAATAAATAGTGGTTGTGACCCAACGGGTCACGGGTACGTCTAGTTAAAATAGGAAGTTCATAGCAATGGGATAACAGCTACATAAAATGACCTAAGAGATACCATCATAACTACTATTCAGCGATTGTTGAGTGAACGATTATTGTGGTCTTGAGCCAGACTAAGTAAATAACTAAAAAAAAAAAAATACAAAAAAAACAAACAAAAATATATGAGTGAAAAACAAGCATATAAAAAAAGGTTTTCAAGAAATTGAAACTTAATAGCCAGAAGCTTAATTCTCCTCCGGGGCAGATTTAATATTTTTGTTCAACTTGAGGGGGGGGGGGAGAGCACTAAACATTTAAATGTAGGTTATATAGTTTTCTTCCTTTTTTTCCTTAACATCAAACGCTATGTATTTAAATATAACTAGTGGGGATATCCAGCACTGCCCAGAACTACAAAAAAAAAAAAAAAAAAAAAAAAAAAACTAAATAGAAATTAAATAGTGTGTGAGTAAAATCTTTAGATTAAAACTTCTATATCTCCCTCTCTAATCGTTTCTTTATCTTTCTCTCTTTTCTTACCCCGCCATTTTCCCGTTTTTCCCCCACACACTCCTCTTTCATCTCCTGCCCGACTTATTCCACTTTGAAAAAAAAAAAAAAAAAAAAAAAAAAAAAACAATATTTTAATTCATTTACTATAGTTATTCCTTTTAAATGTAAATACTTTTTTCTAAAGTTTACATCCGAGACAATGCAGATAAAGAAAATATAAACTTTATGGGTGTTTGATTAGTAGTTTTGGACATTTAGCCTGACCTATAAACATACAAACACAGAGACAAATGCCGTTTATTAATAATAAAGGGATATTTTTTTAAAAACATACATTTACCTGAAATATTTTCTAATAATTTGTGAATTAAAAACAAATTCTGGGCAAATGCCAAGCAATGTCTTTGAATTTTTTAGATAAGTATTGATCATGTGTATTCTTCAGACTACTGTTCTCATCATGAGTTTTATTTTCACAACATTTTGGTTGACGTAACCTCTGACCTTCTCCAGGTGTATCGTGTTGAACTCAGGTATCTGCATTAAATTTCAAATGGAACCCTTTATTTAATCCACCGGGTTAACATGCTCTCATTCCATAAGTCATTACTAGGTAGAAGTCCGAAGTAATTCTCAATTGTGTTTTCAGTGTTGCCAGTACCGAGGATTGAACCTTCAACCTAACTTTTACAACTTAATTTTTACCAAATACTCTATTCACTCTGCCATGAGTCCCCGTGGACAATTCCAGTGATATATAATGATGAGTAGTAAGATTGTACATCTAAAAAACAAAATAGGTTTAAGGCTCCAAAATTAATGGATGAAATAGTTCTGTTCGAAATTTCATGTTAATTCCAGAGTTCAACTGAAAGATTCTAGAGTTCGGAACAATACACCTAAAGAAGTGACATCGACCGAAATGTTGTGAAAATAATGAGAACAGTAGTCTGAAGAATCTAAATAATATGAATATTCAAGCTTTATAAAATACTAGACGTATCCGGCGTTGCCCGGTATTAAATGTACTATTAAATTCCTTAAAAAAAAAAAAATAAAGTAAGAAAAAACAGAAAGAAACTGAGACATTCCCATGCGAGTATTGATTTTTTCTAAACAGTTCAATTTTTGTAAGTAAAAAAAAAAAAAAAAAAAAAAAAAAAATACTCGAACTGAGATTGAAACCAAAACATAAAGACAGTGAATCAAGTACGATAACCATTAGACCAGCTTAACAATCTTTAAAAATGTGCTTTCTAACCTTGTGAAACAGTTGAAAAACAGATAAAAGTTTGATGACCCACCAAGTACCAATTTTTTAAATTTTGACCCCTTAGCAGCGCTTTTTTCCATCTGAAAACCAATTAAAAAGTTTTCCACATGTCTGAATACCCTATATACTGTAGATCAAAAATTCGTTGAGTATATAGTTTGAGAAGTGTCCTCACAAACGCATTCTCACTTTTATAGATTTAATCAAAATTTACTTTTCTAAAATTTTTACTTTTTGAGATTAATATTTTGATACATGCAATGTTTACGATGAAAAGCCTCTATGGCGACCTTCTAAAATATAAGGTCTTAACTATTGTTTCATCAATAATTTTTTTTCCACTATAATACAGATTATATATTTAAATGTTGGATAAAAATGCAGAATGTTATTTAAATATAAATCTGCCATTGTATTTGTTGAGTAAAATGACCAGTGTTATTTGATTCTTAACATTTGGACCAGAGTTGCTCAGAGCAGCCTTTCCTGTCGTGATAGTGTTCAAAACTGGCTTTGAAATCTTGTCGGACAAATCCTATTTCTTCTTCTCCTCTTTCTCACAGAAGAGACGTTGTGAGTCTATCTCTACTCTATCATTATTTTCATAGCAAGTGCTCTCGAGACAAAAGATACTCCCTGCAAAGGTGCTAGTGCGGGGGTGAGGTGGGGATCTATTGTAAAGCAAGAGTTACACAATCTCCAACCAGACCTCCCATGAATTGGCACTATTTTATTCCTGTGGTAAGAAGCATAGGATAACTGCAATCAATCCCAAGAAAACTAGAGAGTTCTCATACACACAGCACTTGTTATTCACAGTTACCCATCTTATTACTAACCAGGTTCAATATCGTTTAATTTCGGTGAAGTGACTGGAACCATTGTGACATGATTATGACGTAAAGAGGAGTCTTTTATACAAATGACATTACATTGACAATAATTCTTACATATTTAACATTGGAATTTATTTCAAATATTATAAATTGTGTTTCTAAATTTTAATTTGGATAAAGTACTTGGTAAAATTCAGTTGTAAGCAACACTCTTTTTTTTTTTTTTTTTTTTATTACATTTTCACCCCAAACAAGGCAAATTGCCACTTTGGTGTAGGGGGCTACTATCAGGGGCAACAACTACTGGGGTACTATGTAGGGATTTGGGCAGCAAGGTGTCGGTTCACGTTACACTTGAACTTCTGCACGTCAGTACTGTTGGGGAAGCAGGGACCTGGAATGGAATTCCAGAGTCTTGCGGTTCTGGGGAAGAAACTATTGGAGTAAAAAGATCTTTTACATCTAGGGACCTCTACAGTGTGGGGGTGGGATCTAGTAGCCTGTCGGGTTTGTCGAGGGTGCTCGCGTCGTGGGGGCACAAGTGATTGCAGTTCATCAGAGCATTTACCACTAAAATACTTGTAAAACAGGCAGAGGGATGCAACATTTCGTCGATGGGACAGAGGCTGAAGCTTAGATGCCAGTTCAGGGCCTATCAGATTTGCGACTCTCTTTTGAACCTTGTCAAGGAGCGAGAGACTAGTAGCAGATGCACCAGCCCAGATGTGGCAGCAATACTCCATACATGGGCGAATGGTGGCCTTATAGAGGTACAGGATACTTTCGGGTGTTAGTAGTTTTCTAGCACGGTAGAGAGAGCCTACCTTTCTTGCAGCGGCCCTGGCAATGCCTTCAATGTAATTGTTCCAACTCATGTTTCCTGTGAACGTTAGGCCAAGGAGTTTGAAAGATGTACTCTCAGATAAAGAGTCGTTGGCCATTGCTATTGGTGGTAGAGAGGGTTTCTTGTAATTATTGAATGAAACTAGTTTAGTCTTGGCAGCATTGAACGCGACCAACCACTTTTGTCCCCATTCCACTACAGATTGGAGGTCTTCCTCTAGTGTTTCTGCCATTTCTTTAGAAATGTGTTCATTCGTCTTCCTGTCGTGTCTGCCATAGAGTGTAGTGTCATCAGCATATATACCCATCTCAGAGGCAATGTTGTCGGGGAGGTCATTTATGAATATCAGGAACAATAGAGGTCCAAGGATAGAACCCTGGGGCACTCCCGCATTTATATCATATTGTTTAGATGTGCGACCGTCGAGGACTACCTGGATTTTTCTCTTATCTAAGAAGGATTTAATTATGTTAAGTATTCTACCAGTGATACCGTATGATCTGATTTTACTGAGGAGACCCTCATGCCATACCCTGTCAAAAGCCTTAGATATATCTAGAGCTACCGCTCTGCCTTCCCCCGTTTTGTCCAGTGATTGGTATATACGTTCAGAGATCACGGTGAGGATGTCTGCTGTGGAACGGGCTTGTCTAAATCCATATTGTTTGTCAGTCAGTAGTTTAGCATCTGTAAGATGATGGACTAGAGCATGGTTAATTATGGTCTCAAATATTTTGGCAAAAAGTGGGAGGAGGCTAATGGGGCGATAATTTGATGGGTCTGTCCTTTCGCCAGAATTCTTGAATACTGGTACAACAGAAGCAGTTTTCCAACAGCCCGGAAAGCAAGCTTCATTAAGACATTTGTTGTAGAGTTTGGAGAGAACTGGAGCTACTTCGGCTGAGCACTTTTTTAATAGCACAGCTGGGATAAGATCGGGTCCACATGCTTTTGAGGTGTCAAGGTTTTTTATGATAGCATGCACCTGAGCAGGGGTGGTTTTCAGATCGTCTAGTGTGGCGTCTGTCCGCATAGGAAAGTCAGGTAGGGGGTGGTTGGAAGGGTCCAGTGTGGAGTTTGAGGCAAACCGACTGGCAAGCATGTTAGCCTTGTCGGTTGCTGAGGAGACAACCTCGTGATTGTTGGTTAGTGGGGGAATTGTTGATTGCCCATTATTTACTACACTGTTGTAGATTTTCCAGAAGTCTCGAGTTCCTAGTTTTTGTGCTTCGATGCGCTTTTTAGTGGTTTCCGTAAATTCTCTCTTAGCTGTCACTATTTCTTTCTTAACGTTATTTCTAGCTTCTATATACTTCAGTCTGTTTGAACTGGACTTATGTCGGTTAAACCTACGGTATGCATGCTGCTTTTGAGTAATGGCAGTTGCACAAGTCGACGTAAACCATTGGGGAGAGTGGGGCTTACTATAAAATTTCCGCATGGGAACATGCGCTTCGATTGCAGTTTTGAACCAGTCAGTGGTCTGTTCAGCAGGGAGAGAGAAAATATTTTTCCATGGAGCATCTCTAATTAGTTCCCTGATGGCTTCCCAGTCAGCCTTATTATAATATCTCGTTGTTTTGAGCACTGGCTCTTCAGTTTTGGGTCTAGAGTTTAGGGCGATTTCAACCATTATCACTGCATGATCAGCGTTCCCGAGTGGGCTGTGGGCCTTCGCTATGCAGTCATCGGGAACTGTGGTCAAAAACAGATCTAGAAGTGATGCGTGTTGTTCTTCCTGGTCAGGGAAACGGGTTGGAAACGTAACAATTTGTGATAGGGAGTGAGATATAGCGAAGCTATGGGTTGTGCTGCCCGCTGCATCTGTGTGAGTAGAGAATCCAAGCCAGTTTTTGTGGTGGACATTAAAGTCACCAAACACATGTATTTGTGCGCTAGTGTCGAGGGACAGTGCCGTGTCTATGCTGTCAGATACTTTGTTTATTATGGAGCAGTCCTGAGTCGAGGGAGAGCGGTAGAGAAAATAATAGTAGCTAATACTGTGTTGCACGTTTAGTCTAAAGCACATAAAGGCTTGATCATCTGTTTCTAGGTTTGTTTCTCTAGTCAAGGGAAGGGTATTACGAATGTAAACTCCAAGTCCGTGCATATGTCTGTCAGAGTCCTTACGGCAGAGTGGGAGATATCCAGGCATGTTAAAGTGGTTAGAGGGAATGGAGATTGAAGTTCGATTCTCAGTGTGGGTGATACTCAGAATACAATTGCAAATTACTTAGGACTTCTTCCCAGTCATGGCTGACAGAATGAGAGCATTCTACCCACGTGGATTAAATAAAGGGTTTCGTTTAAAATTCTGTGCAGATTCTCAAATTTGACAGAAAGACTCCCCAAGTTCAACAATATAAACTTCAAGAAGGTTGAAGGTTACCATGATTGAAACATTGTGAAAATAATACTGCAGATGAGAACAGTAGACCAAAGAACCAAATAATCGATCCTCATTTAAAAAAAAAAAAAAAAAAAATCAGAAAGAAAACATTTTTTAGGTCCTGAAATGTAGAAGTACTATTTTAGATAACTATTCAATATTGAACGACGAAAAAAAAAAAAAAAAAACCCCAAAAAATAAATTACCTACTAGTGGGACATGTGGAAATTCCATAGCAGCATTATTGCTGCTGGGCATTCTATAGAAGTTCAGTGTGAATGGAGACCCCACAATATCATTGTAGCGATTTTGTTAAAACTGTAAAAGTATTTACCTAAGTGATTTGGTTAATGTAGTGTCAGAATATATTTTTTTGTTACAGTTTATCTTCAATTTCCTTATAGGAGTCTCACATATTTCCATTGTATAGATGCCCGGCGCGAACAGAAACCCCACAATATAATTCTACCATCTTTAGACAGAACAGATACTACCCTTGAATCCTAGCCAGAAAACTAAGAAAGTACATTGTAGTTTCACGTACAGCCCAAATTGACATTTTTTTTATTTTAATTTTTACATTGCATCTTCGGTGATTGGGAGATCTATTTGTTAAAAAAAAAAAAAAAGAGGATAGAAGGTTATAACATACAACAAACATTAAATTAACGTATCTACGTACTAATTTATTTGTTTGTAGTATGTTATCTTCTATCCTCATTTTAATAAATAGGACCTCTTGATCGAATAATTCATAATCTGGAAACTGTAACACGTGCGTTAAACATACTACGTTATTAACAAATAAATTTTATTAATAAAGATGGCTGACTATCGTTTGAATGGATAGCAAAATTATGACAAATTGATCAATCTTAAATTTTTACCTAAATTATATTTATACAATTTGATTTACAGTAATAATATCCTTTGTAAAAAAAAAAAAGAAAAAAAAGAAAATATATATATTAAAAAAAAAAAAACAACAAAAAAACACAACTCGCCAGGTAATGTTTAAATTTTTTCATTGCATGTAAAAAATTTTCAAACATTCTATAAAAAGCACACATTGGTAAGATGCAATATTTTTAATGTTTTTGAAATAAAGCAAAAGGTTTTTTTATATAAAAAAAATTTATACAGAAAACCTGGGGTTAGTTTTGGATTTAAAAACGTCACAATATAGTTAAAAAAAAAAAAAAAAAAAAAAAAAAATCAAAATATGAAAAAAAAAAAAAAAGAAAAAGAAAAAGAGGATTTGTTTCAGCTCCACAAAAAAAAAAAGGTCTTCTCTGGAGTAATTTAAAAAGAATAACAAGCAGACGTTATTTTCTAAACTTCTGCAGGGTTTTTGCGAATGAAGTATTGAAATCTGCTGTTTAATCAGAATTAAAAAAAAAAAAAAAAAAAAAAAAAACTCATCTCTCGTTTGTTTAGAGCTGTTTTATACAGGTTTTCAAGACAGATTTTGATTAATAAATGGTTTTCAAGACAGATTTTGATTAATAAATTTAAAAATGTAAGTTTTTTTTTATTTAACTCCTCCTTTCTTTGATAAATTATTTCTTGAAAAAAAATTTTTTTTATTAAATATTTTTTGGTTAAATTAAAGTAAAATAATGAATTTCTACCCAATTTCCACCATTACCCATCATTACAGTGTTGTCTCACTGACCTCCTGACACTCATTAACCTTGAGTGGCTTTCGAGCCTTGATAAGCAGTAACTCCCCTGTATAAGTGGAAATTGGAAAAAGAAGAAAAATCTGTTACTCTTGCTGCCAGAACTATAAAATTCTTGAGGCAGCTTGTGTGCGTGAGAGAGAGAGATGCAAGATAGGAAAACCACAAGATATCATGTTACAAGTCCATTTACAACATAAGTATTTTCACAAAATATCTCATGCACCCTCCTAAAAAAGAAAAAACTATAAGAACATGACATTATTAAGGTAAGGGTTAAAAATAATAGAATGTTACATTTTTAAGATATATCCCAGTTTTTTTTTTTTGGGGGTGGGGGTTTAAAATGTAGTATATGTTCTCGGTCAGAGGAGGAAAAATCCTTCTTGACAGTGTCTAGAGTTGTCCTCATATGAAGGCAAGCAATAGGGATAATGGATACTGTGGTCAAATTATCTTTACACATGGAAAAAGAATGGACTTATCTCCACCTAAGGATAGAAAGCCATGAAAAAGGGAGCTTTTGAATAGCCCTCAACTAATAAAGGACTACTTTGACTTTTTAAAAGACAATAAATGAAGGGAAAATTTTCAGAGAAATATTCAATGTTATTTTGTGTTCACATATAGATGTTTTGAGTATTATTAAGGTCTACATATTTTATTATATATCTTGCAAACTTTTTACAATTCAGATAATGTGTTTATAAAACTGCTTAAGGAAAAAAAACAGATACAAGGAAAGCACTTAACAGCAATTTAAAAACACTTTAGGGAGAACATTTTAAGATAAATGATAAAAATGAGTATGAGAAAGTTTTAATTTCACTAAATGTAAAAAGAGACAGATGAGGTAGTTAATCATTTCTGACTTCGTAAGAGTTTAGGAGTTTAATCTCAAATCAAAGACAGCGTTTTGGAGGTTGAATTTTTTGCAATTTCCTAGTTTAAAGGCATTGAGTTCAGATATATTAGTGATGGGTCTAAAAGAACTTTTTTTTTTAAATAAAATCATGTATTATTTTTATTTAAAGAATTAGTTTAAAAACAATACTTAATGTAACATTAACTCTATAAATACATTTCAGGCAATATTTATCTTTATTACTTTTTTTTTTCAATTAAAAAAATTGAACGAAGTGTTTTCATTTTTTTTATTGAAAAAAAAAATAAAAATGAATCAATAGGTAACATAATAAATCTTCGTTTCATCAAAACATAAGTTTTGAACAAATGCCCAACATTAATAGCAGATCTGAATAATTACTTGAAACAGGGTTACTTTGAACCTTCTAGCTGTATCAAATGTGTTTTTCCTGGTGTTAAGCGATCATCCTCCCAGGCATAACCTTGTTTTTTTGGTGGAAGGTATTGCTGATCACTACCACCTTTTTGGGGGGAATGGGTTACTTGACACAGTTACTTTAAACCTTCTGATTGGATCAAATCTGTTCTCATTGATGTCGAGAGAATCTTCCCAGGCATTACCTATCCTTTAAGCGGAAGGTAGTGCAAATCGCTGCACACCTGTAAACTAGGAAATTAGAGAGTTTTTAAAGCTGGTACAACACATTCTTATGTTTGTGTATTGTACCATAAATATCAACTACTAATGACAGCCTTCAAGATCACCATGACTATGATCAGGTTGATCACTGATGAAAATACACAGCAGTATTGGCCACAATAGCTTTTCCAGTTGGTGCGTTCCTTGCTCCATTAAAAAAACAAAAATGTTTGAACATTGTTTTGTGGTACTTTGATACAATAGTGGCACAGACGAAAAATGATGATTGTTTGTTTTACTTTAGAATCAAAGAAAGAAAATCATTTATCTTCAAAGTTTTAATTCAATCCAGAAATTACCAGTTTCAATTTCAAGTTAAAGCTTTCAAAATCACTTTCAAATTTTGAAGGGTTACCATATAGCAAAGATGGCCAACAATAGCACAATGTGCCAATAGTGACACATTGTATGGCTCAAAGCAGCATACTAAATTTCAGAGATAAGAAAAAAAAGTTGCGGTTGTAAAAGAACGCGAGAAAAAAAATCTCTGTCAATATCAAAAATAGTTTTATGTTGTTTTTGCTAATTTATATTATTAATAGATGAACAGTCTTTTAGAGTTACAATAGGAATTTTGTTTTTAGAAAAATACATCAAATTAAATTCAGTAGCCATTTTGTTTTGCTTGGATTTCTCCACATAATGTAGATATTTTTCAACTGTGCTTTTCTCAATTTTAGATACAGAATGCTAACTGGATTTTAATTGAAATGATTCCTCATTTAGCAATATGCATAAGAAAATCAACAACATCAAACTATTTTTAATGCCTATACAGAATTTTTCTCACATCCTTCCATTGCTGCAACCTTTATAAATTGAAAATTTATAGAAAACCCATTTTCTAGAAAAAGTAAAATAGCTGCAGCTTAAAGATAATTTAGCTCAACTTTATTTTTAATCTAAAGCACAGCACTTTGTTTCATTGATTTTATTGTTCTTTGTGTAGCAGGGGCAAAAAATTTTGTATGTTTTTATAATATAATGCATTTTAATTCAGTAACTAATTATCAATGTAATTTCGAAATTGTCATTAAAGTTCATTTTTAATTTATTTGAAATCTTTTCCTATGTATTGCTATTTTGTTTATAAGACACACTGCTTAACTATAAAGACAAGCATAGAATGTAAATCCATGCATTTAGTCTGATGATTTCCTCAGGAATGAAACAAGCGTTTCTGTATATTTGTGTAATTGCCATAAACATATTTTAATAGTCATTAAGCTCTAATTGAGAACTGCCAAAATAAATAATGAAACAAACAAAAAAAATATATATATAAATAATACATTGTGTGTGTGTGTAACATTAAATGCAAGTTAAACAACGTTTGTTTCTGTAAGGCATTTTCCCATATACTTTAAGAACACAAAATACATATTAAAATATAACTTAGTTCTTAGATTGAGTTATATTTGAAAAATATTCTAATTAGCTGTAATTTATAAAAAAAACAAAAAACAACATCCATCTCTTTCTTATCTCACTCCATGTTGATCCAACGACTCACTAATATTTCTATCGCTGAGCATTTAGAGAAATAATGATTCCTTAACCAGCATTGACAATTGATTTACATGTCTGTATACACCAAAAGCACGTATGTAAATTAGATAGCAAATAGGTTTACTTAATATAAGAATAACGAAAAATAATAGATAACAATAACATAGGAGTAACGAGACCTATTTTTAGTTATGCAAGAAAAATGTCAGTTTCTGAATTTTATGATTAAATCAAAGTAAAATAGTGAAAGTAGTTGTGACTCAACAGATCACAAGTGTGTGTGTATGGCTTCCTCCAGTCTTGACAGACTATGGATACCTACTGTAAGGGTGCCTGCATGTGAAATTTGTGTGGCAAGAGTTGCACAGTCTCCAACTACGCCTCTCCAGAGTCAACATTGTTGCATACCAGTGGCAAGTTGAGGTACAGGACGACTGGAAACAATGCTGCAATGAGCAGAGAGCACATACAGTGCATAGAATTCCCAAATGGTCACCCATCTGGTACTAGCCTGACTCAATGTTGCTTAACTTCGGTGATCTGGCGAGAACCGGTGTGTCAACGTGATTATGCTGTGTGTATATATATATATATATATATATATATAAAATGAAAATTACAATTGAAATTACCAAAATGATCCAAGATGGTAAAATTAAAGTAAATTATAAATATTAAAGAATTAATATTTATAAAATTATCTCAGCCAGATATAAAAGCTCGATAACATATTTTATTAACTGTTTGCTCATATACCAAAACCGATTCCATTTAATTCTTTTTTATTTGATTTAAGAAACATCTTCCACTGCTTGTAGTAATAAAATAATAAATATTCATGGATTTAAACTTCCAGTAAGCCCAAAATCTTTAGATCACCCCCTCACAAGTGTGTTTTTACGTTTAAGAAATTATATGCACATTTATGATGCGTTTTTACAGTAATCGAGACAAAATAACATTTTTATAGTCAAATATTTAGAGATTTATAAAGAATCAGAATCAGGAATTTAGTTCGGAATCGGGAAAAATATTGGAATCGTCCCATCACTTATATATATATATGCATATAAAATAATATATATAGAATATATATAATACATACAATATACACAAACATATGCATGCTTATATGAAATATATATATAATTTATATGAATATATTTCATATATGTATAGAATATATATAATACATACAATATACATATATATTTATATACATGCATATAATATAAAATATTCATGTAAAATAATATAAATAGAATATGTATATAATACATTGTGTGTGTATATATATATGCATATAATATGTAAAATATATAGAATATATAATAATACATTCAATATACATTTATATACATGAAAATATATACCTATAAACTAATATATATATATATATATATATATATATATATAATACATACACTATACATATATATATATATATATATATATATATATATATATACATGCATATAATATATAAAATATATATCTATAAACTAATATAACAAAAGGGAGTAATGACCACCATCATGCAGTAATTTCGTCGTTCATTTAAATTAGCAAGAGAAAAAAATGACCGACATTGGCATCGTGACCCTTGGAAATTTGAAACTTATTTCAAAACCTTTAAATTGTCGTTTAGAAGGTAATTTATGGTTGGAATTTAAGTTTTAACACAATTGATTTTCAGTGGTCCTAAAAAAAAAAAAAAAAAAAAAATTCAACGCCGTCCCTCTCGTATAAAATGACATTCTTTCCGTTTTTTCCCCCTATAAAATTCTAAAATACTTTTTTCCTCCATTTTTAATAATAATAAAAAAAATGAATCTGTAAAGAAATGAACTTCCAACAACAAAAAATATCAAACTAAAATGTAAAAGTTAATCAATTCCCCCTACATAAAACTGATAACGCTCTTTGATACGATAGGGGCGCGATGAAAATTTGTTTGTCTTTGATTTCGAGGCACAAATGAATAATTTGGCATTTTGGGCTTTAAATTTTAACCAATTACTTTCTAAGACAGTTTAAAGGTTTAAAAATTACTTTTGAATTTCGGTGCGTCATGATATATATATATATATTTGGTCTATTAATAAGTTTTATACCGACTATTTATCGAGGGCCTTTGAAATTCGAAAATAATTCTGCAACTTTTAAACTGGCGAATATGAAAAAAAATCATTTCCGGCAAAAAAAACAAAAAAAAAAAAAAACTTTTTACTTAAACCATTTTTTAAATAAAAACAGGTACTTTTCCTAAATTTAATCTAATTCAAAAAAAAATATGTACATACACATTACGGAACGAACATGTCATATTTGAAAACTCACGTACGATCAAATAGATCGTTTTTTTTTTTGTTTTTTTTTTTAAGAAAATCAAATTTTATGACAAAGTGAGGATAGTGTCTCGATCAAACATCTTTAAAATTCATCATTGGTGACCTCTCCAGAAATAGAGATCAAAATCAAACTCGTAATGCCTACGATTAATAATAAATCCCTAAAAATCGTACAGAAATTATATATATATATATATTTTTTTTTGTACCACGCTGAAATAATAACGTTATTTTGAAAGCCATTCTTAACGTGGGGAGGGTGTTTGGTGACCATTCTGTGCTTCCACCTTACAATATGAAAAAAAAAAAAAAAAAAAAAAATGAAATAGGGCATTTTCATTCCCTGACGGGTACGTACATCAAAGATTTTTTTTTTTTTAATTAGGTTGAATTCTGGACAACAACCAAAAGAAATAACATTTAAGTTTTATCGGACACGTGAAACGAAAAATCGACAGGAGAAACATAGTCGCCATCTTTATAAACATGTTGAAACACAGCCAAGGTGCACATAACTAAAATTCATAAATTTCTATATAAAGATAAGGACGATTTCTTAAAGGAGTTTTAAAGAAAAAAAAAAAACAACAACTAAAACGTTTCTTTGCTTCCCTTTTTAGGATAAAATATTATTTTACCTTTTTTTTGTTGAAAAAAAAAAAAAAAAAAAAATAGCATTGTAGAGTTTTTCTTTTTTATTTACCTTATGCCCCCCCCCCTCGATAAAGTTTTAAAAAATAGCGACTATATTTTTTCTGGTCTAGTTTTTATTTTCAGTGCTTGCTTAATGCTTTGCTTCGCGTGTACAATGAAACTTACCATAACAATATTTTTAATATTATTTATATTATATATATATATATATATGATACTAAAAGTTGTTTTTGAATAATGCCAAAACCTATTTCATGCTAAATAATTTATGTGACTGAACTAGGAAATAACTTTAAAAATGAAATTAGGGTTCATTTGTGTTACTACACCAAAGCTTTTTTTTTAAGTGAAAAAACAAACAATTGGCATAAAACAAACAAAAATAAAATTTAAAAAAAAAAAACAATGATGATGGATGGTTTGATGTTAATTATAAACAAAGCTGTACCCCTTGCACATGAAGGGATTTCCCTGGGATCTGTGAATCTGCTAGACGGGAAATAAAGGCAGTGGATTCCTGCCCGGCCACGCCGTAACCGACACACATACTGGCCGTGCAGTAGGACCAAACGAGTTCAATTTGATTCAACGATTTCTGTTTTACCAGCAACGTCCCGGCGTATTTCTCTTTAACATCCTTTAACAGGGGTGACCCAAAGAATTTTAAATCGAAGGCCATGTTGACGGCCATAGTCGTGTCCGTTTCAGTTAGGATACAATCGGCGAACTCTTTGGCAAAATTAGTTCGAATGAGATGCTCGCCGGTTCCCGAGGTGACGATCCCGATTCCGGGTGTGTTCACGTTTCGGTTGAGGGCCCAACAGCCGGCGCCGAAGGATGCGGCCGATCCGAGGCGACCCGGTAGTTTGAGGGCGATCCCCCCACTGGAGACGGCGCAAGCGATGTTGCCTTGCGAATCCACGCACATGGCCCCGACGGTGTCGAAATGTTTCGAGGAATCAGATTCGTCCACGGGAATATGGTTCACGCTGATGTCGTTTGATTCGTCAGCTGCCGAAGAATAGGATGAAGATGTAGAACCGAGTGGTGGTTCGGAAAGGGTTGGCTGTCCACCCATAAAATCGCTCGATATGTTTTGTTGAGTAAAATTAACAGACGGGATGGTTTGTTGTGGAACAGATGCAGATGGGGAAACATCATTGTTTTCTAAGTCTCCCCCAGAATAAAAAACGGGGTTAACTCTTCTCCTTTTTGTCTCATCTTTTTCTTCCACTGGATTAACAACACGACTACTGCAACTACGATTATTATGATTAATGTTATTATTATTATGCAAAATATTATTAGCACTAAACGTCTGGGTTGTGTTTTCTTGTTGTGTATAGGAGTCGGAAGCTTTTACAGATTCGTATACTCTTTGCCATTCCTGCTCATAATTTCGGAACAATCTTTTTTTGTATTTGCGATAAGTTCGTTCGGAAGTTTCCGTGACCAAAGCTCTGTTGTTCACACTGGTAAATCCTTGTCGGACAGCCCAGTCGAGGGCACCGTGCCCAACCAGTAGGCTGGGAGGAATCCTACCCAAAGACAGACCTTCAGTCTGGACTTCGATCAGTCTCTTGGCCAGGCAAACGGGGTTTTTGATTCTTGGAACGGCTCCGACTGCCCCGAAAGCTGTAGTCCGTCCATCCATGACGGAAGCATCGCACTCCACGGTGCCATGCAAGGTGAGGTTGGACCCGGTACCAGCATTCGTGCAGGTCGCATTTTCCAGACTCATCATTACTGCCACCACGGCATCGAGGGCCGACACGTTGGATGTCAGAACGGAAAGACCATGGTCGCACGCTGCTTTGCAAATGGCTACATAGTCGGCTTCTTTATCCACAGAATGGAAGCCGGCGCCGGCATGCACGGTAACGAACGGCTTGAGCGCCATATTTGATTTGATAATCTCCCTTTGTAGCCAGAGTTATTTCCCCTTGGAAATTTATTTCAAGACTGACTATGGGTGTAGGAGGAGGGTGGGCACCCTTCCCCACAGACACATGTCAACTTGGGGATGGGGGATCGTGTTCTTCTTCCGTGTGGGACCTCTCGTCATCCTTCCCTACCTCACTCAAAAAGAAAAAGAGCATGTATGCTTAATACTTTATGTGCTGTTCAATATCCTCATTATTATTCACTGCTCGACGAACTTTAACCATTTGAGTCTGGCATAAGATTATAATAATAGAGCACTTATTTGAAAACTTACATTTAAAAAAATATTTTACTTAATACAAATAATGAGTCACTAAAGAAAACAAAAAAAATCTGAAGAAAAAGGAGATGGATGGTGATGAGGTCGTCGACGCCTTACAATAATCGGGGGGGGGGGCATCTGCCAAAAAAAAAAAAAGATGGCTTCTTTGTCTACTGTAAGGAGGAAGGAACGAACAAAAGGCTTCTTTTTGTTGTTGTTTGTCCCTCCATTTTCTTATTCTTATTTATTAGCTGTGTACACCCGTGAGGTGGCTGTCTGTATTGGTGCTTTGTGTCGAGAAAGGGAGCAGACTAAAGAAATATAAAAACATTATCAATTTATTTAAATAAACTAAACTCGTCATTATTATACAAAATAAAGTTAAATTTGGCGTGAAAACTTTTTTTAATAAATAAAAAAGGAGGAAGAAATTTTAGATTTAATTTAAACAAAAAAATTAAGCATGATGAAAAAAAAACATGATGGTGATGGATGAGGAGGAGAATAAGGGTAGGGGAAAATTTAGGTAATGAAAAAAAAAATGGCAGGGTGAAAATGGCAAAAGTGGATAAATAGGTGGAAAAAATGATTTAAAAAATTATAGATAAAGGTTTGTATTTCAATTCACAAACGTACGAACAAAGTGGTAAAATATATATATATATATATATATATATATATATATATATATATATATATATATATATATAACAAATAAATATTCCTATTTACTTTGCCTTGCCACGAGGGCAGAATTACTAGGGTCGTTTTTTAATGTGGAGAAAGGAACAAAAATTAAAAATTGTCTCAGTCGTGAAAGATTTCTCCTCGATTGACTGAGAACAAAAAATTGAAGTGTAGCATCAGAACAGATACTACACTTTGAGATATTAAATCCTTTATTCAGGCAAAAATTTACATAAACAAAAAACTTGGGCACAAGGCCAACTCAACAGTGGGGGATAAAGAGCGGGGGGGGGGCGTTGGTAATCCTAGTCACTCCAGAACTAAACAAAAGTTTCTCTTAGCTAGTATCTCACCATAATACTGCATTCACCCTTTCGTACTGGGAGACGTCCTACTTAGCACCCAAGGAGGCCAAGAAATAATAAATGTTATCAAAGGCAAGATAAGTTACTCTTCTACCTATCTGTAAAAGTTAGTGGTTTTATTGATTTTAAAACGTTTAATCGGTTCCAAAATTATACTGTGTTTATCGAAAAAGACAAACAGCGGCGAGCTGACTGTTAAATATGCTAAGTTTGGGAAAATGAGTTAAAACTAAAAAAATTATACAAAATACTGTTAGAAACCACTCAATATACGTCACAGTAACATAAATTAGTTGGGTTTCTAACAGTTTGCTCCCAGGTCCACTCTGACCCAGAGTGGTAGTATCTGTTAGGGTCCCAACTATGGGTTAAATAGAAACTGACGTGAAAACAACAAATATATTCTATTAAAAAAAAATTTCTTCAAAATCTTTGGATTCGGCATTAAATAACCCAAAAAGGGTTGATATGCCGTAAAACAAAAACAACCAACCAACCAACCAACCATAGAAAGGGAAAATATGAAAAGTTTGTCAAATTCAAAAGAAAATTTAGCTATTTACTTTTTAGGCGATTATGTCTACATACAATATCCAGGCTTGAGATATTCTAAAGTAGGAACTAATGAACTCAACGAGGTTGTTAGATAGTGCGAAATATTTTTATTATTTATTCGAAGGTAAACAGTTACATTTGATCACTTCAAACAGCCATCTGTTTCAGTCAATGAGATTTCATCAGGCAACCCTGAACCAGTCAATGTTATAGAAAAAAGAACAAAAAAGCAAGCTTTCCAAAAAAGACCGTAAAGGTTGTGAGCTCTCTAAAAAATAGGATAAAATGGAGAAGTATTTAAACCCTTATTTGGAAAATCGTTTGAACATAAGCATAACTCACATCGACAACAGGATATATACACAATATATTGAAAGTGTGTGTGTGTGTGTGTGTGTGTGTGTGTGTGTGTGTTAAAAAGAAACAGTCCACTTGATGATGGCTTCCGATATTGAAATCGAGGTGCAACCTATTTTAAAAAAGTAAAAATACAGAAAAATATTTATGATGTACATACTCGTCACGGAACGAAAATGTCATATTCAAAGTAATTTTATTTTTAAATGAAAAAAATCAAATTTTATGAGAAAGTGAGAACGCTTTCGCACCATCACATTTAATATTCATCACAGGTTACCTCTCCTTCAGCAACCTCTCGAGAAATAAAGATCAAAATAAGCTCTGTAATGGTTACAATTTGCTATTGGTCAGTATAAATTATGAAAAAATTATTATATACTAGCATTTCAGCCCGACGTTGCCCGGGTGTTTGGAGGTGTATGTTGAGCAAAAAAACCCAAAAAAAACAAGCGGTCAATTTTTTAAACTTTGACCTCTATAATGACCCCTTAACATTTATTGTTTTGGGCTCAAATCAAGTTATTAAGTTAGATCCATGTCCAAGGAACCTATATCTAAAATTTCAAGTGTTTAGACCCAAAATTGGCGGAGGAGTTTGGTAGAGTTTTCAAAGGTCAAATCGTTGAAATTTGACCCCTTAACAACCAAATTTCTGGCCCAAAAATGATTACAAAGATTTTCCCAAATCTCAGTACCCTGTATATCAAATTTCAAGTCTGTAGACTTAAAATTGAGAGAGTTATTGCGTAGGGAAATGTACACAGACACACACAGACACGTTCACTTTTATAGATATACTAGCATTTCAGCCCGACATTGCCCGGGTGTTTGGATGTGTATGTGGAGCAAAAGAAAAAAAAAAGTGGTAGTAGGAAGACAGGCTCGAACCCGTACCGCAAACGAGGAAAAGAACGAGGTAAAACTTAACGTTTATTCTGTTACGACCACCGCCAAACCGGATGTGACATATTTTTAAATTAAGGACAGACAATCTAAAGGAGAGGATAACTTTAAAAAATATCGGCGAAAAAAGTGACCCCCCCTCCCCTGTAGAAAAGTGCCTAGTTGAAGAGGAAGATATTAATGTTTTTAGCCAATTTTTCAATATTTTATCGTATGAAAGGTCGAACTTTAAAACAATACTGATCCTGGTAAAATCCGTCGCCTCTATTGAAAGTTTAAGGCAGACATGCAAACAGACATACATACATACATTTATATATTGGTAACTAAAAACTTTCGACACAAACTGATGAAAAAGCTTGCCCTATCTCTGAATACCATTTATGTAAAATTTCAAATGTTTAGACCAGAAATTATCTGAGTAATTTGGTAGAGACTGCAGAGATCAAATTTTTAAAAACTTTGACTCCTATTATGACCCATTAAAATTTATTGTTTTGGGCTCAAATCAGTTATTAAGTTAGATCCATGTCCAAGGAACCTATATATAAAATTTCAAGTATTTAGAATCAAAATTGTCGGAGGAATTTGGTAGAGTTCTCAAAGGTCAAATCGTTGAACTTTGACTCCTCAGCCAAATTTCTGTCCGAAAACCGATCACAAAGCTTTTCCCAAATCTCAGTACCCTGTATATCAAATTTCGAGTCTGTAGACTTAAAATTGAGAGAGTTATTGCATAGGGAAATGTATACACACACACACACACGTTCACTTTTATAGATATATAAACTTTGGTACATTTATATTACAGATCTGCTTTATTCACAATGAACAATCAATATCTGTATGTCAGTATTGGATATTTCTTCTGTGTGTGTGTGTGTGTACATTTACCTACGCAATAACTTTGTTAATTTTAAGTCTACAGACTCGAAATTTGATATACAGGGTACTGAGATTTGAGAAAATCTTTGTGATCGGTTTTCGGACAGAAATTTGTCGCTGTTGTCGATCTGACTTTGCTGGTGTCTGACTATAAAAGGCTCCGCATAATGGCTTATGATCAGTGAATAATGTCATGTGACGACCTTCTATGAGGTGGCGGAAATGTACCACTGAAAAATAAGCTGCTAGTAGCTCTCTGTCAAATGTGGAATACTTGGCTTGGGTTTGAGAAAATTTCTTGAAAAAGAAACCTATAGGTACTGGTTTCTTATCTATCAACTGGTGTAATGCAGCACCAGTGGTGTATTGACTAGCATCCGTCACTAAGTGGTATTCTGTAGTTAAAGACTGTGGATGAGCTAATGCCATGATTTCCGATAATTTGCTTATTATTGTTTTGAAGGCGTTAGTTTCTTCCTCATTAGCTTGGTCTTTGCTTCCGGATCCAACCTCATCCATTCGGATAGTGGTAAAATTATGGAGGCATAATTAGGGACTAATTTGCGGTAAAAACCTGTCATCCTCAGAAATCTATGTAAGCTTTTTGAGTCTTTAGGTATCAGAAAATTTTCAAACTCTTTGATTTTCTTTAAAGTAGGCAACAAGCCTACTTTGCTTACGTGAAAACCTAAGAAATCTAACTCTGGTACTCCGAATACACACTTATCTAAGGAAATCTTTAAATTGTTATCACTAAGGATCCTAAATACTCTATCTAAATCTTCCTTGTGCTGTTGCTCACTTTCGCTAAAAACTAGTATGTCGTCTAAATATATAAATATGCAATTTAATTTTAAAAATATTTTATCCATAAAATGCTGAAATGTAGCCGCAGCATTCTTTAAACCAAATGACATGTAATTAAACTCAAACAAACCAAAAGGTGTCACTACTGCTGTCTTAGGCACATCTTCAGGGTGTTCCTTAATCTGATGATATGCTGCAGCTAAATCTATTTTGGAAAAATATTGTTTATTAGCTAACTGTGTGCAGAAGGAATTTATATTTGGTACCGGGTAGCGGTCTGTTTTGGTAATGCTATTTAACGTATGAAAATCACTGCACGCTCGATATGACCCATCCGGCTTGTTCACCAAGTGCAAAGGGGTTACCCACTCGCTACTGGAAGGCTGGATAACTCTGGTATTTAGTAACTTTTCAAATTCTGCCTGTGTTGCGTTTAACTTAGGACTGGAAAGTTGTCTGGCTTTAGCAAAGACTGGTACGTGGCTGCCTGTATCAATCCTGTGATACACTCCACCATAGTCTTTGTTTGTGTCGCTATGTGGTGAAAGCACATTATTATATTTACCTATTACTTCTGTAACATAATCCGCTAGGTCTATTTTGTTAATCACTACAGCATTGGTTACCGTTACTGCATTGACTGTAATTTCACGCTCCGTTACATTATCACGGATGGATCTATTTTTACAATCCACTATAATGTTAAATTTGTTTAAGAAGTCAAATCCTAACAAAGGGTTAGTGACATCTGCGATCACGAAACTCCATTGAAAAGATCGTCTCAAACGGGGTATCTTAACTTCGAGGTTTGTCTGACCATAGCATTTTATGCTTTCACCGTTAGCGGTAGAGATATGAACTGGAGTTGGCTCCAGAGTAATTCCATTTACTACGGAATGTGGTAAAATGGAAACACTGGCTCCTGTATCTGTGATAAAATTGACTTTAGACGCTCCTATTTTAGTAGAAACTTCTAATAACGGCGGCACTACTGGAGCAAACGCAGTTTGCCTTTCTAGTTTTCCGAATCACTAGGGGCGGGAGAGGAAGGGTGCGAGTTAGGCAGAGTTTGTAAGCTACTCTTTTTCTTTGGCCATTTACACCATGGCTTATATGTATGAGCCTCCTCCGCGAAATATATATGGGCTCTACATATCTTCAGCCGCTGTTTCCTTCTATATGGACATAGGCCGGCTGGAATGGTTTCACTAGACTGTCTGGTGGTAATATGGTCGTTTGTTCGAGCTCGACTCTCAACTGCCTGAAATACTGACATATTTTCTATTAACGGCATCAAGTTCTCGGATAGTCGACCCAACTCCGTTAACGGCATTTCAGTGTGGGCTGCTATTACTGGGGCGATTTGTTTCGGAAGGGCGTGTATGAATTTATGGCGCACTATCTTGTCGCTGGTCCTCATAAACTTCTCCAGGAGTTCAGGTCTGGTCTTTTAATATGTAGACAACACAAACTCCGTTAACTTCGCATAGTTTAGTGACTGCAGAATTGCTGGAGGTATATTTGTTACCACGTCAGGCGGCAATGCGCTGATAACCGTATAGAACTTAGTATCATTGCTCGTAATGTGTCTGAGATGGAATTGAGCTTCCATTATCGAAAACCATCCTCGTCTCCATAAATTGTGGGGGTTTTACACTAACCTGTTATGCGTCCATTATTATTATTACTAATTATTATTATTAATTATTACTATTATTACTACTATTAATTATTATTATTATTATTAATTATTATTATTCCTATGATTATTATTAGTTAATATTATTATTTTTATTTTATTTTATTATTATTATTATTATTATTATTATTATTATTATAATTATTATTATTATTATTATTTATTTGTAGCTGCAACTAAAGGAAATGGCTGGGGTGTGATAAACAAGAACAGAGAAAAGCGGGTACTCACCAGAGGTTAATTTCAGCAGGTGCTTGGAGAAATAGCGTCAATTAAAATTTATATATATATATATATATATATATATATATTTGTGTGTGTGTATGAATATATAGTCAATGTTCTTAAAGAAAAATCTGAGCTCGTCAATGCACACACGTGTTCCAAAATTGACTTCACATACGTGCGTCTGGAAGGTTCCTTTTTCTGTGTGCGTGTGTGTGTGTGTTTCAGAATGAAATTTGGGATTCTGTATTGATTCTTAAAGTCACTTTTTTGTTGTTACAAAATAGTTTTTAGACCAGATTTTATTTTAGTCATTCATCTGGTGAGAGTCACGTAAAAAAAGTTGTTTTTTCTGCTTATTTTTCTTGTTTGTTTGTTTTTATTTGCCTTATTTAGCGTAAACCATTTCACAAAAATAGCAAAAATATATATATTATCAGCATTTCTTGGAAAGCGGATTTATATATACTTTTTTTGTAAGGTTTTACTGTAGTTTTAGAAAGGCCTTTTCTTCTTTTTCTTTTTATTTTACTCTGTCACGTTCTCATCGTTTTTTTATTTTTTGTTCACTGAAGATTGCAAGTATATACGCACGTCGGGTGTTCACCAAATTATGGCGGTTGCCATAGCTTTTAACGACGTTTGAAAAAAGGTCACCATTTCAGTGGATCCCCTTTTTGGGGCACCTCTGACATTAAATTTAGATCTGGGATTTTCGTAGGCCATTCCAAAGTAGTCATATTCACTTTAGCCATCCATTCTTTCATGAGTTTTGACACATGGATGCTGCAATTGTCTTGCTGTAGAATGAAATCATTCCCCATCTCTCTTCTTATCCTTGGTAGGGCTTTCTTGTCCAGCAACTGTTTATAGCTTTTGCTATTCTGTCGTCCTTTCAGCCACTCCAACCATATATTTCCATTAGCAAAGATCATACCCCAACTCATAACTCCTCCTCCCATCTGTCGTTTGTTCAGTAAAACAGGCTCACCCCTTCTCGACCAAGTACACCATCCATTGGGCCCATCAAACTTGAAATGCTTCTCATCAGTAAATATAACCTTCTTAAAGTCAACATGCTTTGTTAACCAAATGACTATGATTGAAACATTTTATGGCTGTAAAAAAGTGCCAAAAAATAGACTCTGGATGATGGATGTTCCCTTTAATGTGCGACCTTAAGGGCAAATGTCATATAGCCCACTACATAATTCAGGTTATTACCTTTCCAACGAGCCTTGATTTGTTAAATTCTGATCATAAATCCCTGCGATTTGGAACTTATAAAATTGCCAAAAAAGGTGGTATATCTATATATCAGTGTCCTGGCAAGGCCGCTGGGGAGACAACCGAAACAGCAAAACTGAAGCTGGTCTTCCAGGACACTATATATACAAATGTTGCCAAATTTGGGCATATTTTATTGGTTTGAAAATATAGGCACTTTTTTTACCAATTGTCATAAAATATTAACCATAGAATAGTATTATAATCTTCAAAAAGCTTGCAAATTTTCATGTAGTACCGTCCTCGAGAACCAAAGATATGAGCATTTCAATATTCAATTTGGCTACGAGATCATTTGAAACCAGAGCAGCAAATTTGCCTACATTTATATATATAGTGTCCTGCAGGCCAGCTTCAGTTTTGCTGCTTTGGATGTCTCCTCTGTTGCCTTGCCAGGCCACTAATATATATATATATATATATATATATATATATATATATATATATATATATATATATATGAGAGAGAGAGAGAGAGAGAGAGAGAGAGAGAGAGAGAGAGAGAGAGGATAATCATTTACTAGAAACGTACTCGGTTTGTATATACCAATCATAATGGATTAAAAAACCTTCTCATGAATAAAGTTTTTTTTATAATGTAAAAGATCTTTTTTATAAAAATTTGGAAAAAAAATCCAAGCTCAATGAATGCCTTTTCATTGGGTTCCAGAGCATATATAGTGTAGTATAATAATTCTCCAATTTCCAAATATCTTTTCTCAGTTGGTTATTTATTACTTTTCAAAAGGTATCCATTACAATATTGTTTCGTATTGCGACCAACAAGTCTGCAAAATTATATATAGGAGAAGGAAAACTCTGATATAAAACCTGCGATGACTTCTGCATCCAATGATGTTGACTTGCTTTTCTTTTTGGATCAATGTGACAGTTGTTTAGAGAGTGGGATTGTCTCGGTGCAAAATCTTTCCCCACTATAACAATCCTCATGCACAGGCATTGCTCGATATAAATTAGATACACTTTTTACCATCTCGTGTATCTTTATAGCAAAAAAGGCTCGCTGTAGCCTAAAACGGCAAAACATTTAATGAAGTTGGAAAATACGATTATAAACGTAAATGGCAATAAGGGAACTGGAATTTCCAGGGCCTGGCCCGGCAGGTGTTTCAGGGCTCCACAGCCTGGACCCGGTCGTCATCATGCTACTGCGATGAAATATATGACAATGACCATCGGCTGTTGGAATGTGCGGACGCTGCTTGACTTGCCGTCAGCAATAATGCGTCCAGAGCATAGATCTGCTCTTGTATCTAAGGAACTTCAACGTTATGACATGGACATAGTTGCTCTGTCTGAGACCAGGCTGGCTGATGAGGGACAGTTTTCTGAGTTGGCTGGGGCCTACTCCATTTTCTGGAGTGGTAGAGCAGATGGATGTAAGAGGGAATCAGGCGTGGCTTTTGCTATAAAGGCATCAATTTTTTCTAGCCTGGAAGAACTTCCCTGTAGTGAGTGATCGGATCATGACTATGAGGTTACCTCTGGTAAATGGTCGTTATACAACTTTTTTGAGTGTCTATGCACCAACTATGGATGCAACAGAAGATGAAAAGGTTACTTTCTACCTTGCTTTGTGCAGTGTAGTTAGACGCATTCCCTTTGCTGATAAAATCTTCATTTTTGGAGATTTTAATGCTAGAGTGGAAAGAGATTTTGAAACCTGGGACGTGTTGGATAAACATGGAGTGAGCAAATGTAATAGCAATGATGTTGATGTTGTTGCAGTTTAGTTCAGAGATGGGTTTTAAAATCGGTAACACCGTGTTCCAGCAGAAGGACAAATACAAGACGACCTGGATGCATCCTGGTTCCAAAAAATGGCACCTGATAGACTATGTGTTAGTCAGAAAATGTGAGATGAGGGATATCTGCAGTGTTTGTGTCATGCGGGGTGCAGAGTGCTGGACCGACCATTGGTTGGTCCGTGCAAAGATTAAGTGTGTTGTGAAGCCCAAGATGAGGGGAGCTAGTGTGGCTATCCCAAAGCGACTTAATGTTGCCTGTCTAAAGGACAATATTGTGAGAGAGAAACTAGTTATGGAGATGGAAGAGATTGATTGCGAAAATACTTGATCTGCTTTTAAGGAATCTGTCTATGAGGTATGTGAGAGAGTATTGGGTTATTGTGAGCGTGAACATCAGGATTGGTTCAATGAGAATGATACTGTAATTCTGGCTCTGCTTGATTCAAAAGCCAGGGCATTGGACGTTTATCTCGGGGTGGTTTGACGGATGGTGAGCAAGATCTATTGAGGGACATGTTTAAGGAAATCAAGCACGAGGTGCAGAGGAGGTCGTGTAACATGCAGGATGAATGGTGGAGGCAGAAAACTGAGGAAATACAGCTTGCTTTGGATTCGAACAACACCAAGGTCTTATACAGCCTACTGCGCGTGGTTTGCGGACCATCCAGATCACCTATCACTCCTCTGCGCTCAAAAGATGGTGGGGATCTTCTTCGAGACCCTTCCGACATTCTTCATAGATGGAGGGAGCATTTCGATGACCTCCTGAACAGACCTTCTTACGTTGATCAGGAGTTTGTTAGGTCGATTCCGAGCAATCTGGTCAAGGATATCTTGGCAGAGGTTCCTTCTCTCCAGGAGGTTGAAACAGCTGTCCATGAGCTGGACAATGGAAAATCTCCTGACCCGAATCGTTTGCATGCGAAGATCTTTAAATATTCTGGACCCAAGATGATGCAACGCTTAGCGGAATTGTTGCAGACTACTTGGCGGGATGAGTATTTCGCAAGATTGGCGGGATGTATTGATGGTAGTGCTATACAAGAGGAAGGGTAGCAGAGATGAATGTGAAAACTATCAAGGCATCTCTTTGCTGTCAGTAGTCGGTAAGGTGCTTTGTAGGATCATGCTAGACAGAATGCTGGAGCATATTGCTGATGATGTTTTGCCTGAGTCACAGTGTGGTTTCAGAAGATGTCGAGGGACAGTGGATATGATTTTTACAGCCAGGCAACTACAGGAGAAATGTATAGAACAGCAAAAGGGACTGTATCAGGTGTTCATCGATTTAACTAAGGCCTTTGATACAGTCAATAGGGATGCTTTGTGGGAGATTTTGAAAAGGCTTGGCTGTCCTGACAAGTTTTTAACCATCTTAAAGCCCTTCCACAATGATATGAAGGCTGTGATCAACGTTGGGGGAAAGCTGGCTGATCCTATCTCAGTAGAAAATGGTGTTAAGCAGGGAGACATTCGAGCACCCACACTCCTTGTGTTGTAGTTCACCATGGTCTTTCAGATTGCATTTGGTGGGTACTCTGATGGTGTCTATATTCATTACCGAACTACTGGGGGGTTGTTCAACATTAGGCGCTTCAATGCAAGTACAAAGGTACTCACCAACACGATTCGTGACTTGCTCTATGCGGATGACTGTGATCTGGTGGCTCATACGGTGACTGATATGCAGCATCTTGTGGACGTTTTTGCTGTTGCCTGCAGCGCATTGGGCCTGACCATCAATCTGAAAAAAAACTGTCTTAATGTATCAGCCTGCTCTGGACATGCCATACTATAAGCCATCAGTTTATATCTGTAGGTTGTCTCTAAGTTTGTATACTTGGGTAGCACACTGAGTATGTCTGGTGGCCTGGATGATGAGGTATTGTTACGGATCAGTAGGGCAAGTGATGCCTTCGGAAAGTTGTGGAGACGTCATGGGATCTTGCTGCCAACTAAGATTAAGGTTTATGCCGCATGCATTCTCTCTACTCTTGTGAAACTTGGACAACATACAGGGAGCATTTGAGACGTCTTGAGCGGTTTCACCAAATGTGCCTACGGCAAATCTTAGGTGTGGGTTGGCAGATGTATGTCAGTAATGTGGAGGTGCTTGATCGGACCCAATGCCTTAGCATTGAGACTCATGTTATTAAGCATAGACCGAGATGGAGTGGACATGTGGTGAGGATGTTAGACAGTCGACTTCCCAAACAACTCCTTTATGGCGAGCTCACCAAGGGAAGACGTCTGGCTCAAAAGCCTAAATTGAGATTTAAGGATCGTTTAAGATCCACCTTAAAAAAATGTGAGATTGATGAAAGAACCTGGGAGAGTCTTGCTTTGGATTGTGGAGGGTGGAGAAGGACCTTGCGGGGAGGTGTGTGCAAGTTTGAGGTGGATCGAACCCAGTATGAGCGGCTGAAGCGCGATATCCAGAAAGGGAGAGTGAAAGGAGCCATGGATGGGAGGGGGAGCCAAATTGGTCTTGAGTGTGAGGTGTGTGGAAGAATATGTCTTAGCAGAGCTGGGCTGATGAGTCACCAGTCTACTCATCGGCGCAGTGGGCCACAAAACAGTCTTGAGTTGCCAGAGTTAACCTGTGTCAACTGCGGGCGGATGTACAAAACGACAGGCGGTTTGAAATGGCATTTGATCCTGCATAGAAAAGAACATCAAGAAAGTGCTGCTAGTGGTGCACATGTCTGTACTATGTGTGCTAAGGAATGCCAGAGTTTAGCAGGGCTTAAAAGCCACATTCGTGCAGCCCATCACTGAATGTTTTCGTATTTCTATATACCTTTTTCCTTTTCTTTTTTTTTTTTTGGTGCTATATCGAGTGATGGCAATGTTCGAAAGCGAATTTGCTGCCATCATATATATATATATATATATATATATATATATATATATATATATATATAGATAGATAGATAGATAGATAGATAGATAGATATACAAATTTATATGCAAAACTGATCTTCACACTAAATGTAATCACCTAAAAGAAAGTGGATGGGAGGTCATTTAGCTAAGGATTATTATCTACAATAATACCGAAAATAAAAAAATATCTTTAGAATCCTATAAGGTACGGGCAAAATGAATGCTGACGCTCAAAGTGTATAAACATTTTAACCCCCTCTCTTTACTTAAAAATTCACTAAAAATTAAGAAATTAACCAATTTTAATAAAATTTTCAATATTTATCAAAAAATGATCGCGGAATATAATGAACTAATTATTTTAGTTTAAATCTTAGTGGAAATGTATTATTTTGTTTAAACAAAAAATACCTTTAATAAAGTCATAGTTTTCAGTAGTAAATACAATAAAGCATCGTAATTTGTAACAATGAAAAATAAAATAAAATGATTTTTACAGGAACATTATGAAAAAAAGCCCCCTGAAGTCCATATTAATGAATTCGATATAACTCGAAGAAAAATGAATTTCTCGAACTACCGATATTACCATAGAATTAAGCATTGTTTATTTAACATTTTCACACAAAAAAAAATATAATTGCAAAAAATATTTCTACTTTTTTTTTTAAATTACAGATTTCGCATAATTTTTATATGCCAGATTTTAATAATTTCCTTGCTCGCAAGAATGTGAAACTTTCGGCATAACATATTTTTTATATAATATTGAACAATAATTAAAAAAAAATTAATTTAAAAACAGGAACATACAAAAATAATTAAATTAAAAAATGGAAAAATTTATACAAACGTTCCATGTCGGTAACTACGGATGCCCATTCTTGAAAAGAAAAGGAAACCTGTCCGTTTTGCACCCTCCACCTCTTCTTCCTACCTTTTCCCTCCAACTACCCGATGTCATTTTCAGATACGTTTCAAATTGTGTAAAATCGACTTTAAATTTCACGTAAACATTCCGATTAATTAAAACGTAAGTTTGTATTTTTTTTATGTTAATTTTTTCAATAATTATAAATTGTTTCCTTTCCACTTTGAATTCTGTATAGATATTAATAAATAATAGTGTTAACTTTTTTCAATGAAAAATTGTCAATATAATTAATGAATTTAATTAACATTTATGCCGTTTAAAGTTTATGAAAGTTAAAATTCTATTAATAATTGTCTGAACTTTTATAATGAATAAATTGTCATTGTAACTTAGTGAATTAAATTCACTGAATTCAATTGAGTCAATTAAGTTGACCTTCCAATGCTCGATAACCCGGAACATTGTTATATAATAATGAAATTATGTCATTAATGTGCTTCCGTATTTATTTGAATATTACCGCCATGACTTATTTTTTTTACAAGAAATTAATTTTGTTGCTACTATGCCCATATTTTTGGATAATTATTACCATTTTAGCAAAAGTTAAGTATATTTATTGTATTAATTCATTATTTTAACACTTTAACTTAATACTTCACTTGGAAATAATTCCAGAAAACTTATATTTCTCTTGCCAGAAAAATGTAAACACGATTTTGTCATGATGAATTTTTACGTGAAATATACGGTTTTTCAGATTTGAGATAAAATTATTCCATGTATTTTTTATTTCATACGCTATTTTTTCTTTGAGAAATTAGCTTTAAGCTATAATCTTTTAAACATAATAAAAAAGTAACCGAAAATTTAGAAAATATTATGATTAACTGGCGTTTAAAACCAGGTCCCATACGGAAGCAGGCATTAGAATTGCCCGTACCTAAATCTTATGCTGTAACCAAGTCCATGTGATCCAAATAAATTTTTTTTTAAAATAAACTGTTTAAATTTTATTTACCCAATAAAACTAATCTACTCCTGATGTTAGCTATCAAGTATAAAATTAATTATAGTAATTAAATTCACTTAAACACGCGATTTGTGCTTTCACCGTTATAATAATTTATACTTATAATTACTTATTTTTTGTGCACAAGCCACATGTAAATAATAATTTTACCGAGTGAGTAAAACTTATTCAAAAACTAGCAGGACCCGTGTACCGACATCGCACGGTGGAAGTATGCCTCCCACTCCACCTTAAAAAAAAAAAAAAATAATAAACTACGGTTTTTAATGGGAGCCACTGTCGGCCCAGTATAATGGTGGGTACTGGCGTCCGTAGACAAAATTAATGTACCGAGGCGAAGTACTGGCGCATTTCATATATATATATATATATATATATATATATATATATATATATATATATATATATATATATATATTGAAGAGTTTAGCTTCCAAATAATCGAGTATATTTTCTAATGATGTGTTATGATAAAAAAATATTACTGAATTTTATTAAAAGAAATGCGTAAATAAAATTGTTGGCAAAAAATAAGTTAATTTTATTTTGTTCAATAAACTTCTGTATTTTTATTTGGGAAATTAGTTCGCAAATATTTGGGAACTACCTTTTCAATTTACTTATGACGAAGAAGTTGTGTTTTTATGTTTTTACGAAAAAATCTTTCTATAAAAGTTGCTAGTATTTGGGAGCTAAACTCTTCAATTATTAAATTCATATGAAATGCGTTGTTTTAAAACATCATAGGGGGCCAAGATCACAGTGTAGTTCTGATGCTACGCTTCGTCTTTTCTATTCTTGGTCAGTGGAGGAGAAATCCTTCATGACTGAGACAATTTTTATTTTTGTTCCTATCCAGAGTGTCCCTTTTTAGGGAGCTGGATATTTCCCACGACCTTGTATCTAACTCTGCTCTCGTGGAGAGGTAAGTAAATAGGAACATCACCAATGTACACGCAGTGTGGTTAATGGTATAAGAACTCAGTTTTGCTGATGTTTTGACAAAGAGGTCGCCGATGTTGTCGTCGAAGAAGACATCGTCGTTGTTTTTTTTATGTTTTTAGGAAAAATTTTAATATAAAAGTCTGTGGAACTCTGTTCCGTCTGCCTGCTTCCCTCCGGACTACAATTTGGATGTCTTCAAGTCCAATGTTCACAAATTCCTAATGAACCGCCCCCTTAAGTAAACACTTCAGCAAATCTCCTCACTATCTTAATATACTTGCAATAACCCTTATCCCTGAGTGGCTTCCGGGCCTTGATAAGTGGTGATCACTGTGTAAAAAAAAAAAAAAAAAAAGTCTCAAGCTAAACTCCTCAATATATAAGTACATATGAAATGTGTAACTTTGGAACATCATCAGTGTACATGTAGTGTTTTTTATTGTAAAAGAACTCACATTTGTGGATGTTTTGATGAAGACATAGTCATCGTCGTCGAAGATGTAAGTGTTTTTGTTTATGTTTTTTTGTATCTCAATATAGAAGTCGCAAAAACTATTCAATATATAAATACATACAATGCCTAGTTTTTAAACACCACACACAGTGTGTCTCATGGTAAAAGAACACAGATTTGTTGATGTTTTAATGAAGGCATTGTAGTCGTCGACAAAGAAGATGGCATTGTTTTTTCTTTTCTGTGTAAAAATGAATGAGAATTTTATAGTGATATCCTATTTTAAAAATTGTAATAGAAAGCAAAGTTCGTGTAATGATTTTCTCTCTCTTGTATTGTTCCATCTTACCTATGCAGTAAATTAACTTGAATCCGGACCCAAAAATTTGTCTCCTAGTGACGTCATATTTTAATGTTAGTAGTGTTTGTTTATAAAGCGAATAACTGGATTCTGGAATATGAGAATTATCAGAGCACAACCAATCAAAATGGATGGAATTTGTTGAGGAAGACTTTATTATTCGTGAAGCGGATGTTGGAAAGATTATGGTATGTCTATGTATATATGAGCCAATTATGATAGGTGTAACCACATTATCTGTGAAACATGTAGAATTGGTCCCGGTGATAACTGGTAGCAGTGGTAGGACTAAATATTTAGAGAGAAAAATAGGGATTACTTCCTCTACAGATGTTGCGATTGTGATGGTGTTGCTCATTGGATGGAATGTAGCATTTTAATATCACGGCTGAATGTGTCTGTAATGGTGGTCGAAAGCTACATATAATAGTGACTAATAGGCTAGAAGTATTTAATTTGTATGTGGCATCTGTTGTTGCAAACCTAACTTTGGTTGAGAGGGGAATTTCTGTAGTCAAATTATTATATAGGAGATATTCATTTTAAAATGTAGGGGTGAGGGTACGCCTAACTCCTGTTTAAAACTATAGGAGAAGGAACCTAATGCCCACTCTTACCAGTGTAAATATCTGTTAAAAGATATTAATTTTAAAATATGTGTGTGTGGGGGTGATGGGGGCTTAGTCATACTTTAAACTAGAGAGAACGGATCTTTGTTCTGCCCTTCTTGAACGGTCCTAATTTTCTATTACCAAAGCGTAATTTTTTTCTATTTATCCACTTTTGATATTTTTTACTGGTGCTAATTTTATCGTTGCCATTTTTACCCTGTCATCCGCCATCCCGGTGCCATTTTTACCGTTTCCATTTTACCAAGCACTGTTTCGATCCAGATCCTTTGAAAGTTTTTGACAGAGAAATTAGTTGTGGCATAAAGAAAAAAAATGGTTGAAATACTTATTTACGTTATCAGTATATTTGGACATTTTGTAATATAGACAACAAAACAAATAGTGGTCAAAAACAAATATATAACAAATAAATGTTAGAAACCTTGCTTGATCAGCCTTCTTCTTGGCTTTGTATATTACTCTTCCCTCTTCTGTCTTTGCCACCTTATTCACTAAATCTTTTATCTACTGACTCCTTTGGTTTCTGTTTTTCTTTTTTACACTTCTCATTTCACCATCATATCATTCTATAACTTCCGTGGCTCTTCCATCCATCCATCCATCTATCCATCCATCCATCCATCCATATGTCTGATCTATTATCTCCAACAATGTATCCTTCAGCAACTTCCACTATGAATCTGGTATCCAAGCGCTCCATTACTATGTATCTAAACTCACATTTTACATATTCTTCATTCAATCTCCACACATTTCTCATGGTGATAAAATTTCTCTTTACCTCTTGTGAGCTTTTTGCAGCATGAAATTGCAAATAATTGGAGTCATTCCAATACAACCATCCAAATCTACTACAATAAGTATGTCCTATTCATAAACGTTACTAGTTACTGCAACAAGCTTGTCATAATGTAACGTAGCTGTGTTACAAATGAAGGCAAGAAATAAAAAAAATCTGGGTCGCAATTTTTTCTCTTTTACCAAATGTTTTTATTCGTGTTATTTTCGGCACCAATAAAAAAATGTCTCTCGCTGCCACATGTCCATTTTAGTCTGGCAAGCAATTCTCTGTCTTCCCACTGCAGCCAGCCATTTCTCGCCTTCGCTTAACACGTCTATTTTTCCCGACGCCAACTTTCTTTCTCTCACCTCACACCGGCCATAGCCAACCATATCTAACCTGCGTCTTTTACCTGTCCATTCTCGTTGGCACCCACTTTGTTTCTCTGCTAAGCACGTGTTGCATTTTTTCTCCTTTTTTTCCCTTCCTCTTCTTGTGCACTCTTCATAATTTTCATGTGCACGTTTTTCTGCTATTGTTGCTGCTGCTAATTTCTTCACATGCTGGATATTCTTTGCTGCCGCTGATACTTTCCATGCACTCACACACACTATGTTTCAATAAGGCAAGTACTAAATCATCAGCACATATTTTCTGAACAACACACACTGTATTGGTTAGTAAAGGCAGAAGTTTCTTTAACTTATTTCATCCATTCTCAATTTTTGCAGTCATACTAGCATCTGCTCCACTCGGTTTTCCAATGGTATCACCAAAGTAACAAAACTTCTTTGCCATCAAAAATATTTCGTCCACATCTGAACTTTCATCAATGTTGTCCTTTACTTATTGCATAAAAACCAGTCATTCGCCTCCATATCATTTATTGTGTCCCCAAAGTATCACAAAATATTGAATTGCCCCCAACTCTCTTTCTAAAAGCTGATCAAGAGAGCTTTCCAACACTACAACCACTGATCGTTTCACTTCTTAGTAATATTTATTCTCACATATATAGTATTCCTCAAAGTCTTTAATCTAACAAGGTCTTCCATTGTTTCACATGTAAGTACTAAATCATCAGCACATAGTGTATTTTCTGAACAACCCACACGAGATTATCTGAAAAATGCTTCAAAATTCCTTCTCTTTTAGTCTTTCTATCACCAAATCCGTTTCCTCCATGCACATTCTCAAAATCACCAGAGGTATTTCCAATTTGACCATTCAAATCTTTTGTCACAACAAACACTTCCTTCTCATAAACCTTACTAATTATTTCAATAAACCTGCCATAAAACTACTCTTTCACATCTTCATTCAAACCACATTGTGATGCATAAACAAATCTAGATGCAAAAATTTTTCTCAAAAACCATCAACTTTTTCAATATGATTCGCTGAGATGATTTACTACAATCATTTTATTTACCCATCTTTCTACAAAATTCCAACACCACCTGTTCCTTTATCCAATACAGCTTATATCTTGTATTCTTTCCCGCAATCATTCTAGCAGATTTATCTTTGCAATTAGTTTTTGGGACACTACACAGATCAATACAAAAAAAAACAAAACTGAGCAATCTCACTGAACTTTCCACATAAGCTTTCAACCTTTAAACTACATAGTCTCAAATGCAACCAAATTTCTTTGAAAATCATTTCCTGATTCGAAACAAGATTTTTATGAGCCAAATGCTCTTTCTGATGCTTAACTAGTGCAGTGATTGAGATTAGTGCTTTTATAGAGACACCATGTCTAGGTGATTGCTGACCAAGGCTAAAGAGTGCTTTGCCTGCCCTCTTGTTTTCACTTTGTTTTTCCATAAAAAAATAGAATTATTCACTGGTTCTGTGCTCTGCCACTCACATTTGGGAATATATCAAGGGGAACTTTTAAACCCTTAGTTCAGATAAAGATACTTAACAAGTACACTCACATTAAGTACAGTTTTGAAGGACTTCTCGTTTCAAAATTAGTACCTAAGAATGTTATTTAATAACATGAAGCAAACGTAACTTGGCCGTTTCACTTAAACCGTGTCGGTACATTTCAACCACTTGAACCCACGTGTTGTCTGGTACCGTTGCAAAGAAACAAACAAAAGAAAAATGAAAAAAAAATATGACTCATCATTTTTTTAAATTGCAAATGAAAATGCATTTATTTATGATTCTTCCAAAATAATACATTTCATTATCTTTCAAAAGTCTTTTCACACATACATGTGTTTTACAATGCTCTGCCGTATAACATGTGCTTTTTAAAAGTCTCTCTCCCCGTCACCTGGTGCCAGCCATAGCCAGCACGTTCTCGTACTTGATTTCACACACCCATCTTCCCCGGCCACACTTTTCTTCTCCTGCTCGACCACATGCTGTCCTTTTTTCTCCTTCTTCTTTCTCCTCCTTCCCATGAGGTCAGCGCGTGCACACTTGCTTAATTTTCATATGTGCTAAGACGGCCGCTGCTTCTATGTTACACAGAGGTCGAGCCTTTTGTTTCCAGAAGACTTTTCTAAGATGATCATTCAAATTTACTTTCACAGCAAATATTTTCTTCTCAACAATCTTATACAACAAGCTTATCAGAAACCTAATCTTTCACATTTTTACTCAAACTAAAACACATAAAGACGTGAACATTTTCTCGCTAACCATCAACTTCAGTTGTATAATTTCATCACTTACATGTTTACTTGCAATCACTTTATCTAATGATTTCTCTGCAATTATAATTTGCCATACCAATCATTCTGTAAATCACGATGTTTTTGTATTTATAGTGAACGAGTTTTCTTCAAATCATCAGAAATGATAATTATATGTGAAAAAGAAATGTAATTCTATAATTTTACATGAATATTTTTAGCATCTCAAATCTTTACTCAAACCACATTATGATGCATCATCATCATCGTCATCATCATCATCATCATCATCATCATCATGACGTGCTCCTTGCCCAGATCAATGTGTTACATGATAAAGGGTTGTCCCCTTTTCATGTAAGTAAAAGAAATAGGGAATTAGTTAAATGTAAATATGAAATAGGATAGTCAAGGATTTGAACTTGCGAAGCTAGATTTGGAATTGAAAATTCCAATCATAAGTTAAAATAAATACAGAATGTTATTGAAGTAAGGAATGTGGAATTGCAATTGTTTAGCTTACATATCTGTTTATTGAAAAAGAATGTAATGATGAAATTTGTTCTGTTATAAAAATGAAAATTAAAATAAGGAATTTAATCGTCAATTGAAATTGTTAACATATTACTCGAAAAATAGGTTACTGAACTCGGGGTCATGTCAAGTTTGGCAACGTGACGCATGTCATCCAACGTGCCTTATGAGCACATGTTTAATCATGCAATGACATGACGAGTTTTCAATATAGGTAGAGTTTTTAGATGCAGTCTGGGAGAAGCGGAGAAGAGTCAGGGAGAGGGAGCCGAGAGAGAGAGAGGTCAGAGACGGCTGCTGACGTCAAACCTTGGAAGCGAAAGGTTAGAGAAGAAAAAGCCATGTAAAGAAACTTCGAATTCCTTAAGCGAAATCATGGACCGGTCATGAAATAAAGGACGTCATCATCTTTGTGTATCTGCGTCTTCGTGTTGTGATTCAACAGAAAAGGTATTGTCCATTTATATTATAAGAACTTTGTGAAAATAATCATCTCAAAAATAGGTAAGAAATATATGTATCAATATTTATAGAAACACTCCCGTTCATACAGAACTGTCAAACGTATAAATGCCAAACGCACAAACTCTCGGTCTATCTATCTATATATCAAATCTCCTCTCATTGTGTATTATAAGCCGTCGGCTCTCTTGTATTAACATGTACCACAAACAGGAACATCTTAAGACATATGAACACTCAACACATGAACACTCCTACGACTAATCTCTCACTAAGACTCCCCTAAGACGAACAACAACAATACAATTTGGTACTTCTTTAAAATACCACCCATTACATAACAAATGTTACTCTTCCTCTTCAATCGTAGATGTCTTTCCCTGATGGTATTTTTATTTTATTTTTTTTATTTTTCTTCCTTTGAAGATTGTAATGCTGGGTATGGGGCAGCCAAACCAGCTGCCAACATTGCCCCGCTTTTTTATTGAAACCAACCGAGAGCTCTTTTTAGTATCCTCGCTGTTCCCTTAAGTGCAATTGTCTGAATCTCTTTTGCACTTGGTTCACCAGGAATATTAGTTAGGTAGGACTTCAGGTTCTTCTTCATAAGTCCTGTGGCACCTATGATAACTGGTATGATCGATATCCCCTTTAGGTTCCAGTTTCTTTTCATATCATACATGAGACCTTGGTATTTGGTCTGTTTCTCTCTTTCAGCTCTGTTAAGACCGCCATCATTAGGAACACTCAGCAGGTATTGTGATGCATAAAACAAGATATAGATGTGAACATTTTCTCATCATCCATCAACTTCATGATTTCAATCAGTTTATTTAACTATTTCACTTATATACACGATTCAATTATTTTATTTATCCATTTCTCTGCAATCATAATTTATTATACTAATCATTCTGTAATTTTTTTGTATGAATTAAATAACATATTTAAAATAAAATAATATAAAACAATTTTTTGATGATCAACAATTTAAAAATAAAATCATCTGAAAAAAAAAAAACAAAAAAAAACTGAGCAAATTTATGACATGAGTAGTAACAGAGGTTCGCTCTAAAAAAAGTCAATGGGTTTTTTCTTTAGGTCATCAGAAATGATAATTATATATGAAAAAAAAATTGTGATGCATAAAACAAGATATAGGTGTGAACATTTTCTCACTAGCCATTAACTTCATCAATATGATTCGCTTATGCACACAATTAACTTCAATTACTTTATCCATTTCTCTTCAATAAAAATACAAGCACCAATTGTTTCCCTTTTTCATTTCTAACCCCAAACAGTTTTTCATTTGCATTCTTTCCATCAATCATTTTCGCCATCAAGTTCCTTCAACAGGCCAAAGATCAATACATCTTCTCTCAAGAGATTCAACAATCTTTCACACAATTTTCCAGCATCAAAACGACACAGCTTGAAATGTGAGCAAATTTCTTTGAAAATCATTTCCTTAGTTTAGGCAACTTAGAAGACTGTTGCAACAATACCATTCATAAATAATCTTTCACGTCTTCATTCAAACTACATTGTGATGCATAAGCAGACAAAGATGTGAACATTTTCCTCAACAACAACCAAGTTTATTAATATTATTCATAGACGTACACGATTTACTTCAAGCGTTTTATTTACTCATCTCTCTAACACCACTGCAATGCTTTTGATTGTCAAGTGAAAGATTACCACTGGTTAGTTGCTAGATAAGCTCCCTTTTTTAACTATTCTTACAGAGAGGTTTACATTTGTTTTTAATACTAGAGAGTCACTGCTTATTAAGGCCTGGAGGTCACTTAAGGATAAGGGTTAATGAACGCAAGCTGAGACAACACCGTGATGATAAGCGGCCACTTTGAAGTAGGGGACTACTATCGGGAGCATAAGTTGTAGGGCTATGATGAAGGGAGATGAGTAGCAAGATGTCTGTTCACATTACACTTGAACTTCTGCATGTCAGTACAGTTGGGAAAGCAGAATCCCAGAAGGGGGTTCCAAAGTCTAGCAGTTCTGATGAAGAAACTATTGGAGTAGAAGGCTTTCTTAGACCTAGGGATCTCTACTGTAAAAGGATGGGATTTAGCTGCTTGTTGGGTTTGTCGGGGTTTTCACGTCAAGGGGGTGCAAGTGCTTGTAGTTCGTCAGAACATTCACCATTAAAGTACTTGTAGAAAAGGCAGAGGGATGCAACATTTCGTCGATGGGACAGAGGCTGAAGCTTAGATGACAGTTCAGGACCTATCAGGTTGGCAACTCTCTTTTGAACCCTGTCAAGGAGTGAGAGACAAGTAGCAGATGCACCAGCCCAAATGTGACAACAGTACTCCATACATGGGCGAGTGGTGGCCTTATAGAGGTACTGGATACTTTCAGGCATAAGTAGCTTTTTAGCACAATAGAGAGAGCCCACCTTCTTTGCAGCAGCCTCGGCAATGCTCTCAATGTATCTATTCCAATTCATGTTCCCTGTAAACGTTAGGCTGAGGAGTTTAAAGGAAGTACTTTCGGGTAACAAGCTTAGTCTTGGCAGCATTGAATGTGACCATTCATTTTTGTCCCCATTCCACTACAGATTGGAGGTCATCCTCTAGTGTTTCTGTCATTTTTTTAGATACGTGTTCATTTGTTTTCCCCACGTGCCTGTTATAGATAGTGGTGTCATCAGCAAATATATCCATCTCAGAAAGAATTTTATTAAGGAGGTCATTTATGAATATCAAGAATAATAAAGGTCCGAGGATAGACCCCTGAGGTACTCCCGCATTTATATCATATTGTTTAGATGTATGACCGTCGAAGACAACCTGGATTTTTCTCTTATCTAAGAAAGATTTAATTGCATTATGTATTCTTCCAGTGATACCATATGATCTAATTTTCCTTAGAAGACCATCGTGCCATACCTTGTTAAAAGCCTTAGATATATCAAGGGCTACCGCCCTACCCTCCCCTGTTTTGTCCAGTGAATGCTATATACGCTCAGAGATTAGGATATCTGCTGTGGAACGGGCTTACCTAAATCCATATTGATTGTCGGTCAAGAGTTTAGCAGCTGTAAAGTGATGGACTAGAGCTTGATTAATTTAGGACTCAAATATTTTGGCCAAAAGCGGGAAAAGGCTAATAGGGCAATAATTTAATGGGTCAGTTCTTTCACCAGAATTCTTGAAAACTGGTACCACAGAAGCGGTTTTCCAACAGTCAGGAAAGCAAGATTCGTTAAGGCATTTGTTGTAAAGTTTGAAGAGAATTGGAGCAACCTCAGCAGAGCATTTTTTTAATAGCACAGACTGGATGAGATCGAGTCCACATGCTTTTGAGGTGTCTAGGTTTTATATAATACCATGTACCTGAGAAAGGGTGATTTTCAAATCATCTAATGTGGCGTCTGTTCGCCAAGGAAAGTCAGGGAAGGAGTGGTTTGCCGGGTTCAATGTGGAATTTGAGGCAAACCGACTGGCGAGCAGGTTAGCCTTCTCAGTTGCTGTGTAAACAACTTCGTGATCGTTTGATAGTGGGAGAATCGTTGACTGCCCATTATTTACTACACTGTTGTAGACTTTCCAAAAATCACAAGTTCCTAATTTCTGTGCTTCGATGCGTTTTCTGGTGGTTTCAGTGTATTTATGGTGAGCTACGATGTTCACTCTTTCGCTGCCGGAAGTTCAAGTGCCCCGAAACGTTTTCTGCGCATGCGGCTAGAGGCACCTTTTTACTAAATTACTTTAAAAATTCAATGTTTTGATTTTCTGAATAATCAGAGAATTTTCCAAGCTGTCGGAAATTCGGTGTCTGTGGGAGCCGATGAGAATCTTTAAAAGAGCTCTGTATTTTCCAAAAAAAAACAGTTAACAAAAATTCAGAGATATTGTTGGAAGGCATATATCACTACTGTCTGCAACTTAACTCTAACACGACAACACTTTGAACATAACAGTCAGCTAATCAGACAATGTAGGCGAACACACAGACACAGAAACAGTAACTAACTTTTGCATTCCCCCTTTTATTATCGTATGCTCACTTGAAATTAAGTTTATGAAAATAATTATTTTAAAACTTCTCACATTTTTCAATGAACCTTCCAGAGTGATTAAATAACTCTACTCAAAAACTTTCAGTGAAAATTATTTTATATAGTTGAGTGAGGAAGTTTTCTTTATGATTTACAGACCCGTGAACTAATCACGGCTCTTGAATTATCAACTCAAACTTCCTCGAAATCTCAAACTAATTTCCCCCTTTTGTTCACTCATAAATGAACTATTATTTTCAAGGAAAATATTTTCTAAAATGTAATAAATCTTTTTCCTTTTATAAATTGAGAGTTAACCTTGTTTGTTATGTTGATATATTTTCTATGAAAGAACCCCGTAAATTCAATTCTCTGTCTCTTTACTTCTTTTCCCCACAATAATAACATTAATTAATAATAAACAAACAAAAAAAAAGCAAAGGAATAGGCCAAATATTCTGTCTTAGCTGTCACTATTTCTCTCTTACAACTACTTCTAGTTTCTATAAACTTCTGTCTGTTTGAACTGGACTTATGTCGGTTGAATCTCGGTATGCATGCTGCCTTTGAGCAATGGCAGCTCCACAAGTAGAAGTAAACCAGCCTTTTTGTAATACCTCGTTGTTTTGAGCAGTAGGTCTTCGGTTTTGAGTCGAGAATTAAGGGCGATTTCTACCATTATCACAGCATGATCAGCATTCCCGAGTGGGCTGTTAGCATTTGTTATACAATCATTAGGAACTGTTGTCAGAAATAGATCTAGAAGTGAGGCATGTTGATCTTGCTGGTCTGGGAAATGTGTCGGAAATGTAACTGTCTGTGATAGGGAATGAGATATAGAGAAATTATGTGTTGTGTTACCAGCTACGTCTGTGTAAGTAGAGAATCCAAGCCAATTACTGTGGTGGACATTGAAGTCACCAAATACATGTACTTGTGCGTTAGTATCGAGGGAGAGTGCTCTCGTATCTATGCTGTCAGAAACTTTGTTTATTAGAGAACAGTCCTTGGTTGAGGGGGGGGTAGAGAAAATAAAAGTAGCTAATATCATTTTGCATGTTTAGTCTGAAGCACATAAAGGCCTGGTCGTCTGATTCTAGTTTTTTTTCTCTAGTCAGGGGGAGGGAGTTATGAATATAGACTCCAAGCTTGTGCATATGTCTGTGCATATGCCTCATGGCAGAGTGGGAGATAACCAGGCATGTTAAAGTGGTTAGAGAGAATAGAGGAATGTAAGTTAGTTTCACTTAATGCTAAGATATCTGGGGTGTTTACTAGTAGAAATGATTCAACATCATCTAAGTTAGTTCTAAGTTCGAGGATATTTGTAAATGCAAGCCTCAAGGTAGGAGGCAGGTTGGTTTTCTTTGAGTTTGGTCCTGATTTAAACGTAATTTTAGATTGAACTGTCATTTCATTTTATTTGATTTAAAGGTTTTAGTTAGGGTGAGTGAGGGGTGCTGGGCTAGTGGTTGTGCAGAATATCAGACATGCAATACAAGTAGACCATCAGCTGTTTCCTCACCTATAGGATTGTAGCCTCAGGAAAGCCCACCGGGGATGAGTGCAGGGTCCCTTTCTATGTGCGACATGGCACTACAAACATCCCAATATTATACAACTGTTGATGGAGCCGCCACTCTAAGCACTACCAAAGAGTTGGGGATCCTGTACTATCAGTCAGAAACAGCAGCAAGGAACTGTCAATCCGGTACCCTCAACCCATCAGACAAAAGTCAGCCCAGTCCAACTGTACCGGCATATATGGTACTGAAGCACCCCCACAGTGTCCAGTTTAGGGGGATGGGATGTGGCAGGAGCGTTCATTGCCCTAGTCAGGAAACAAGGTTAACCACTGGGTGATTCTGTCGAGTCCCTGTGATAGCACCTCTATGCCTGACTAATAGGCAAAGAAGGAGTATGAAAGATGGGCGATAGACAGTGCCCGTCTCCTCCTTAAGCAGTTTTAGGTTTGCCAATCGGTAATTTGTTTGAGGTACCAGCTCTAGGAAGGTTGTCATCTGGGACTGAAGAGGCCTTCTCCCCTAGGTTTTCCTTCTCCTAGATGGATGACCTGGGAAGATCTACGGGTCTATCAGCACCAAGTGGGTTCATCCCGTGCCTGGGTCCTAAACCAGGTAATTATTTCTCTCTCTTTCTTTCCCTCTTTCTCTCTGTGTCTTTCCCTCTCACTATGTCTCTCTATTTCTGTCCCTAAGAAATCTAGATCCATCTCATGCTAAGCTATAATCAATGTCATCCTTTTGCATTATTTGATCTTCATCCGAATTTTCAAACTCATTCTAGCCCACTTGATCCTACATTATTCCATCTTCTGATATTGCATTCTGTAATGAACCATTAACAGAAGGAATCACAGCTATTTCTTCATCATTTTGCAGTTTATATTCGCCCTTATTTGATTTGCATAGCCTAATCCACTATGCCTCTTTTCTTTATTTATTATAGCTATATTTTGCATAATAAAGTTTGCCTTTTCTGTTTATTTTTATACCATACTTTTTTTTTATTTGTGGAATACAACATCATTAGCAGAGTTCTAATTTACCTTCCAATAAAAGTTGATGGGTTTTCTAGTTTGCTAGTGTCTGATATTTTGTAACAGTGCCACTGATGCTGGCAGCAGTCACATTAAGATATGCAAATGACCAAACTGGCTGTGCGAAGTGACGTCACAACAAAGATACAAGGACACAGGTGTTCAGCAAAGCAGGTGTTTGGAGAAAGTTGTTTGAGACATGACAAAAGAAGCAGGGACAAAAAGTCACATTTGACCGATGAAGGAAAAATGAACTGTTTAAATATTTAGAAAAAAAAATGTGTTGTTGAAAATACCAGACATAAAGGCTTTTGTTTAGAAAAGAAAATAAGTTGAGTTTTTCTTTTTTCTGTTTTTTTTTTTTTTTTTTTTTTTGCGACAGAGTCTACAACATGTTGGGTTCATTAAAATGTAATGAGACGATTAAAAAAAGGTGTACAACGTTAAAGTAGTATAAGTTAAAAGCAGCTTTGGTAAAAAAAAAGACTATTAGTTTTTCTGTTTACTGAGAACATGCTTTTAGTCCAATTTTTACGGTTATAGAGAAAATTGCAGTGAGTGTAAAAATTACTAGCTTCCAAAATGTGTCTGTGCTGATTAATCTGAATAATAGAAAAAAAAAACCCAAAATGGCAAATGCAATTAATTTTATTGTCAATCATATGCAAATTAGACAATCTTGGGTTACATGTAAGCAAACCGTTTGAAGAACGGGGAAGTTTGTCTTTTGAGGAAGGCAAACTGTGCACATGTGCTATATTGAGATGTGGCATATTATTTGAAGCCGAGAGAAGGCAGTGAAATTAAGAAGTGGTGTGAAATACGGTATCAGTGAAAAGGGGTGTCAATTCATTTGTTTATAACACAACAGTTCACACCATTCTTTCTGCTAACCCATTTGCTTGAGGATGATATGGTGGTTGGTTTACAATCTTCTTTTGTTGTAGCTACTTGACTCCTAAGTTGTGTATGAAAGTTGTTGTCAATAATCCTTAGTTTTCTTAGGGCCATCCATAATATGTATAAACCCTTAGTTCTTGGGTAGAAGTAAATTATCTCTGAACATATTGCATCTCCAAGTAACATGGTTGTGATAAGGGCTCCTATGATTGGTGGGTTGACATTATTTATGGCACATAACTGGTGCCTGAGGCACAGTAGATGCTTGGAAGTGCACCCGAGATTATTTAATATATCCTCTCCAGCTGTACTTGCGCCCCTGTATCTACCATGGCAGCTGAGTAGACGGTTTATGGTTATACATATCAACTGTCCAAGGTGTTCATGTATTTAATTTAAAGCTATATCTAATGTCATTTTAATATTAACGAATGGAGGTGGCTCTGGTTGGCTTCGTGTGAACTGGATGTTTGTCCATGCACCATGTAGAATTCCCTTTTCTTTCTTTAGTTATCTGGCCTGGATACTCATTGTTGATATGATGGAGGTATCACCACCCTGATCATCATTAGAGTCATCCTCCATTATGGCATTAGATAATGCTATGCTGCAGCATGTATTTGAGAAGTGGCTTTATCTTCGATATTTGTGGTATGATTTACCCTAAACGGCATTGCCTGCGACCTTTTGGGTGTGCTTTGTGGCCACAACCTTTACATTTGTTATCAACTCTTGTCTTTATTTTGTGGTGGATATTTTTGTGACAACATAGATTTAATTGAAGCAATTTATGGGGTCTCTGCTGGTCGAAAGTGGTTCAATGCTCTGGCAGTAGATTCCAGAATCAATAAATATTCAGTCAAGTGATTTAAGGTTGGCACAAAGAATTAATCTCTGTCAAATTTTTACTTTGGTGGGAGGTGTCATGTAAGTCGGCAATAATCTGGGATTTAATCACATTCTCAGAGAGTGATGTTATACATTGTTAGTTGCTGCAATCATATTGTCTTTTGAAGGCACAGAGCATCGCTTGTGACTTCAATTGGGAAATTATGATGTCATAATTTCCCAATCACTTTGCTTGATCATAAAGAATTGTTGACGGTATATTTCAGAGTGGAAAGATTTCACTGCAACTGATTTAATTTATCCTGGCAGTTTTTCCTCTGTGGCATTATTTAGGGCATCTGGACCAATGAAATTAAACAGCATTTCATTAACAAACGAATTGTATGCAGACTGTAGCTCGTTTCAGATTTCTGTAGGGCTGGTGAGTTGTGTCATCTCTTTGTAGTGGAGTCATGCATCTTTGAAGATAATCCATTTATAATCTTACGAGTCTGGTTGTGTGACTGGGTGCCCGGACCTCACACATGGGTGGTGCAACAATGGTGTGGATGTGTGTTGCTTGGCAGATAATAAGGTGTGTCATTTGTTCCTGTATGGTAAACTGTTGCTGCTGCACTGCATCATGAAAGTCATTGGATCGATTTCGGTTTGTTTTGATGAGAGTTCTTGTGGGTTAGACATTTTCGGTGGATAATGTCAAATGTGTTTTATTTCCATTTTATTTTATTTTTAAAAAAGTTATTTTACGTCTGACACCATGTATAATTAGAATAGAACATTATACATACAGGAATGACAACAAGACACGGATATTTGATATTAACTTATGACGCACATGTGTGCCTTTATTCATATATCCGCCATGGCAGTTCTCTCAATGCCTGGAAAAGTTGCTCTACGTAAAAGAACATACAACACGGGTATTGTGTTAACAGCTTTCTTCTCCAGATTCGAATAATTCAATTCTGTGTTTATTAGTTTTCTTAATAAATACACTAGCAGGGGTACCCAGCGTTGTTCAGAGCCATATAAAATTAAATAGAAGCGAAATTATCTTTGTAATAAAATTTTTTATCTCTCCTCTCTCCTACCGTCTCTGTATCTTTCTCTTTTTCTATATTCTCCTTTCATCGTTCTTTCGCCATAACTCTTGCTTTATTTTTCGCCCAACTTATTTTTGGAAGTTGCTGTAGACATTGACCTGAGGTCAGACTCTCTCCATACTGCCTTTGCCTTTTGATGGCCCTTTGTTTGTTGGCATAATTTTTTTTTTATTTCAAACCTAGCCAGCGTGGGTGTCAGCTTTCTCATGAAAAAATCCTTTATAGTCTTCTTCATTAAACTTGAAGTCATTTTGAAGAAGTGAGGGAAGGTCATTTATTGATGTGGAAGGCACACGCTCTGATGAGGAAATGGCATCTGCACTTGATGTCGAAGGCACAGACAGCACATTCCCAGGGGTATGGAATTTCCTCAAGCACACGTTCATCAGACAAAGCATAGATTCAACATCAGGGCACTCCTAGACTTGTTTTTTTTTTTTAGCTTACTTTCATAGTTTTTATTAATAACTCACAGTAAATAACCAAGTTAGGACAGTAGAGAGGACATGGATACAAGGATAAAATGACAGAAAAGTGCAAATGTTGTGATTACATTAGGATGTCTCTGGATTGTGTGGCTGAATCAATTGATGTTCACAGTAGACAGCAGAGGCAGCTGCTGTACTTTAAGGGGAAGTAATCAATAAACACATCTCTGTCTTGAGAAAAGTTCTCTAAAGTACTGAATTACTTTCTTTTAACTGAGCAGCTTTTCAGCTTAGAGGGTATGGAAAAGCCTCAGGTCCATGCACACACATTCCTCTGGGTAACCAGAACCGGCTGTACGATTCTTGTTTGTTGAAAATATTTAATTAATTACTGCCTACTCATAAGTAAATGTATATCATTCTTTATTTCTCTTTTTCTCTCTCTTCCATTTATCTCCATTTCTCTACACATATATATACATATAAACACAAAATTTATAGATTAAAATATCCATGTATATATATATATATATATATATATATATATATATATATATATATATATATATATATATATTTATATATATATTTATATATATATTTATATATATATTTATATATATATATTTATATATATATATTTATATATATATTTATATATATATATTTATATATATATTTATATATATATTTATATATATATATTTATATATATATTTATATATATATATATATATATATATATATATATATATATATTTCTGTAGAAATGTATTTCTGTAGAAATATATTTCTGTAGAAATATATTTTCTTATAATATATGCCAATCCTTATTTAAGAAGATCAATGTAATTACAGAGCAATATAGAGAATAAATGACAAAAAACTATATTCCAAAATTCATGATGTTGACCATCTTATAATTTTATTCCTTTAATTCAGTTGACTTTTACAATTCTTAACATCTTAACAGTATCTGTTGCGTAGCGCAAAATCAATCACTTAATTATTTGATAAATCAGTGAATCTATTATGCTCTTAACTCATCAGAAGAAATAGCAACAATCAATTTGTCCAAAGAAAATGAAGTGTGATTTGACATTAAAGGAATAAATTATAAGATGGTCCACATCATGAATTTTGGAATATAATTTTTTGTCATTTATTCTCTATCTTTATATATATGATGATTGCAACGTCTTGTCAAACGAGTGCCACTCCCTCAGACACTTAAATTACATGAGCCCAAAAATGACTTTTTTTTTTAATCCTACCGGCGAATTCACACGCTGAAGAAGACATGACACTGAAGCCGGTCATTGAGATCAATTATTACATGCTCCCAGCATTTCAAGCCTCCACGCATCACACCTTTTTCATAGCCACAGGACCATTTTTGTAGACAAATACCTGAGGGAGTATCTATCCGAAGATGATGTTAGAGAGTCTTAGCTTTGTAAGACAGCAAAGTCTCTCTCTCTCTCTTCAAATTGTAGAGATCCAGAAACAAGCAACAGCAAGATGGCAAGCAACAAGTCATATATATATATATAACCCTAAATATATATATAACCCTATATATATATAGACCCATATATATATATATATATATATATAAACATATATATATATATAAACACATATATATATATATATAAACATATATACAAACATATATATAAACATATATATATAAACATATATATATAAACATATGTATATATATATATATAAACATATATATATAAACATATATATATAAACATATATATATATAAACATATATATATAAACATATATATATAAACATATATAACATATATATATATAAACATATATATATATAAACATATATATACATATATAAACATATATACAGTTGTGCGCAAAAGTATTCGACCCCTACCAAAATTGTCTTATTTCTTTGAATGGATACTTCAATAATCTTTAAAACCTTCTTTAACGACTAAGTTCGAATAAACTGTATAGTTTTCAACAAAAAATAATAAAAAGTAATTAGTGCTTGATAATATAAATAAATTTATTTACAAAGATAAAAATATGGATGTTGCAAAAGTATTCGACCCCTTTTCATTAATACTTGGTTGAAGCTCCTTTGACCTTGATTACTGCAAGTAAACGTTTCCTATAACATCTAACGAGACGTCTACATCTGTCCACTGTAATTTTAAGTCACTCTTCTTGACGGTACTGTTTTAATTCAATCAAATTAGATGGTTTTCTTTTATGTACCGCAATTTTTAAATCATGCCATAAGTGCTCAATCGGATTTAGGTCTGGAGACTGGGAAGGCCATTCTAGAACTTTCACCTTATTATTCTTTAACCATGCCTTAGTGCTCTTTGAAGTGTGTTTAGGATCGTTGTCCTGTTGAAAGGTATAACTCCTTCCATGCCCCAACTGGTTTGCAGACAGAACAAGATTTTCTTTCAGTATGGACTGATATTTTACTGAATCCATTCTTCCATCGATTATGGTTAGTCTTCCAGTTCCATTTATACTGAAACAGCCCCACACCATGATTGATTCACCTCCATGCTTAACGGTCGGAACGGTATTCTTCACATTATAAGCAGTATTTTTTTTTTGCTAAACATAGCGTTGCTGGTTGCGCCCAAATAGTTCCATTTTCGTTTCGTCTGACCAAATTATATTATTCCAGTAATCAATAGGCATTTCTAGGAACTTTTTTGCAAAATTTAATCGAGCCTTTTGATGAGCTTTGGAAAGTAAGGGCTTCCTTCTGGCAATACGTCCATGCAATCCGGCACGATTTAATTCCCTACGAATAGTTGACAAGTGTACATCTGAGCCAGCATTCTTCAAATCGTTCTGCACGTCCTTTAGGTTAGATTTAGAGTCTATTGAAACTTGTCTAACAATTTTCTTAGCCCCACGTGTCGTAATTTTTCTTGGACGACCTGATCTTGGAAGAATTTTACTTTCCATGTTTTGATAATGGACATAATAGTCGACCGTGGTATAGAAAAACGTTTGGAAATTTTTTATAACCTTCTCCAGACTGGTAGGCATCGATTACTTTCTTTTTAATGTCTTCAGAGTACTCTTTGTTCTTTGTCATAGTTGCAGATTTGTTGACGTTGAAAAAGATTTTCTTTTTTTACTTGAAACAATTATTCACTCATTCAATATGGCATTGAAGTGCAATTTGAACTGATTTTAGATTCAGTAGAGTCATAAATATTATTTATAGGAAATAAATACAAGGTCAGACTAAAATAATAAACTTAATGACGTTTTTATTTAAACTTTAAATTAAAGGGGTCGAATATTTTTGCAACATCCATATTTATATTTTTTGTAAATAAATTGATATATATTATTAATCTCGAATTACTTTTCCTCATTTATTGTTGAAAAATATACAATTTATTCATAATCAGCCGTTAAAATGCGTTATGAAGATTTTTGAAGTATATATTCAACGAAACAAGAAAATTTAGACAGGGGTCGAATATTTTTGAACACAACTGTATATATAAGCATATATATATAAACATATATATATATATAAACATATATATATATAAACATATATATATAAGCATATATATATAAACATACATATATATATAAACATATATATATAAACATATACATATATACATATACATATAAACATATATATAAACATATATCTATAAACATATATATATAAACATATATATATATATAAACATATATATATAAACATATATATATAAGCATATATATATAAATATATATATATAAACATATATATAAACATATATAAACATATATATATAAACATATATATATATAAACATATATATATAAACATATATATATAAACATATATATAAATACAAACATATATATATATAAATATATATATATATAAACATATATATATATAAACATATATATATAAACATATATATATAAATACAAACACATATATATACAAACATATATATATATATATAAACATATATATATATATATATATATATATATAAACATATATATATAAACACATATATATGTAAACGTAAATATATATATATATGTATATATAAACATATATATATATATATATAAACATATATATATATAAACATATATATATATAAACACATATATATATAAACATATATATATATATAAACATATATATATATAAACATATATATAAACATATATATAAACATATATATATATAAACATATAAATATAAATATATATATAAACATATGTATATATAAATATATATATATATAAACATATATATATAAACATATATATAAACACTTGCTGTACCCTTCCACGCGCTGCTGTGGTTTAATTTCGTGTAATGGAAAATTCTAATAAAAAGAGAAAATGCATGTTTCTTATATTCTTAGTACAGCAATCCACTCCCAAAAGTAAAAAAAAAAGGCGAAAATAAAAAGAAATATGGTACTCTTGCATACTTGGATCCGGATCCTCGTGTGTTACCATCAATCATTGCTTGGGCTCGACCAACATTCAGTGGATTAAGCCGAAAGTTGCGAAACCATTGAAACGCTAAATAGTTTTCTTTTTTATTGTATTAAAAAATGTGAGTTTTTAATTAATATTTCGGTAAGGGGGGGGGTGTTACTATACGCAGATTCGAAAAAGTTGTTCAAAAACTAATAAATGAAAGCAAAGGTAAGGTAAATTACGTTTCTATCTAACTGGATAATTTTTTAGTGTTTTTATTTAATGTAAAATGTTTAATCGGCTCAAAAACGCAGTGTTTATCTATGTGTTTGAAAAAGACGAATGGTCGCGGACTCTGTTGAATGTGTTAATTTTGGGAAAATCAGTTAAAAATTACACAAAACAATGTCAGACACCTACTGATTATATGTTATTGTGACATTGGCTGACATATTCGGTGGGTTTCTGATAGTATTTTGTATAGTTTTTTTTAGTTTTAAATCATTTTCTCAAACTTAACATCATCAACAGTGTCCATCACCGTTTGTATTTTTCAAATACACTAATAAACACTGTTCTTCGAGCCGACTAAACGTTATAGTAAATAAAACGGGTTTGTATTACTAAACACAGAAACGAAAAAGTTGTTGAAAAATAAATATAACAAATAAATGTAATCAAAGGCAAGATAAGTTACTTTTCTACCTAACTGGATAAGATTTTAGTGCTTTTATTTAGTGTAAAATGTTTAATCGGTTTGAAAAAATGTAGTGTTTATCTGTATATTTGAAAAATACAAATGGCAGCAGACTGTTGAACACATTAGCTTTTGGAAAATGAGTTAAAACTAAAAAACTATACAAAGTACTGTCAGGAACTCACTCAATATATGTTACTGTGACATAGGCGGACATGTATTCAGTGGTTTTTAACAGTATTTTGTATAGTTTTTTTTTAGTTTTAACTCATTTTCCCAAACCTAATGTGTTAACACAGTCTGCCGCCATTTGTAATTTTCAAATATAACAGTAAACGCCGTGTTTTTTTTAGCCGAATAAAAATTTTGCATTAAAAAAACAAAAAAAATTATCCATTTCGGTAATAAAGTAACATATCTTACCTTTGATAATATTTAATAAGGTCACGTGAGTCGATTAATGGGTGCTAATGCACTTACTGATCCGCGCTATTTTTTTAAATCGTATTTTCAAGCTTAATTAAAGTTTTATGTTTTTTTTGGTATTTTCTTTAGATTAGGTCCACTTCCACAATTTTCTTTTAAATGACCACTTTGACAGGTTTTCGACTATGCTGAATACAGAAATCGCATTGAGATTTTGCAGAAATAAGTAGTTATCGAGATATAGATAGTTGTTTTATGCATTGTATTCTTTGGCTGCCATCTTTGTTACGCGCGTAGATTTGTTTATGACGCACGCAAGCACGTAAAAAAGACAGCTGCCAGAGATTACAATGCATTATACAAATTTTTAATATCTTGATAACTACTTATTTCTGCAAAATTTCAATGCGATTTCCGTATTCAGCATAGTCGAAAACCTACAAAAGCCGTCATTTAAAAGAAAATTGTGGAGGTGGACCTAATCTAAAAATTTACCGTTTTTTTCATTCAATTGTAAGGTTAAACTACAGAATAGGTACAAAACACCCTCTTCTCCCAATGTTAAGAATGGCTTTTTAAATAATAACGTTATTATTTCAGCACGGATCAATAAGTGCACGAGTACCCAATTTCTTTATAAGCATTCATATTTTCTTATATAAAAACAACTTCTGTAAAAAAAAAAAAAGAAAAAATGTGCACTTTCAATCTTTGTTAAAAAAGGTTTTCTTGAAAAAAACAAAACAAAAAAATACGGTAAAAAAGCAAAGAACAAAACGTTAATCGGTATTCATGTAGAGAGTGATCCTTGCTGAAATAATAACGTTATTATTTAAAAAGCCATTCTTAACATGGGGAGGGGGTTTTGTACCTAATCTGTACTTTTAACCTTACAATTGATTAAAAAACATATCATAAAACTTTAATTAAATGTGGAAATGCGATTTAAAAAATAGCGCATATCACTCTCTGCATCAGCACTGAAAGTACAGCATAGTTAGAAAACATCCTCCTCCCCATGTTAAGAATGGCTTTCTAAATAATGTTAATGATTCAGTACTGTTCCTTGTCTGCTTAAGTTTAACTTTTGTTTAATAAATTGTTAGGTGAAAGTCTAGAATAGTTACAAAACACCTCTATCCCCATGTTAAGAATGGTTTTCTAAATAATAATGTCATTATTTCAGCAGGGTAGCTTCTTTGCATAAGTACCATGTTTTGTTTTTAAATTGTTAGGTGAAAGGACAGAATAGTTACAAAATACTATCCCCATGTTAAGAATGTCTTTCTAAATTACATTATTTCAGCACGGTATTTTTTATGCATACGCACTATCTATTTTTGTTTATTAAATTGTTAGGTGAAAGTATAGAATAGATGCGAAACTCCCTCCCCATGTTAAGAATAGCTTTCAAAATAACGGTATTATTTCAGCATGGTATCTTCTCTGCATAAGTACTATCTTTTGTTTATTAACTTGTTAGGTGAAAATATAAAATAGTTACAGAACACTCTCCCTTTCCCATGTTAAGAATGGCTTTCTTAATAGCGTTATTTCAGCACGGTACCTCCTCTGCATAAGTACCATCTTTTGTTTATTAAATTGTTAGGTGAGAGTATAGAATAATAACAAAACGTCCTCCCCATGTTAAAAATGGCTTTCTAAATAACGTTATTCTGTTATTATATTATTATGGTACTTTCTCTGTATAAGTACCATTTTTTGTTTATTAAATTGTTAGGTGAAAGTACAGTACTCATGCAGAGAGTGATCCGTGTTGTAATAATAACGTAAATATTTAAAAAGCCATTCTTAACATGGGGAGGGGAGGGTGTATTTTAACCTTACAATTGAATAAAAAAACATATAATAAAACTAATTAAACCTGGAAATACGATTTAAAAAATAGCGCGGCCAAAAAAAAAACCTGTACTTTACCAACCAATCTTATATCGAAAAATAAAAAAAAACTCAAACAGCAAGCGACAAACTTTTTTTGGGCCTTATATAATAAAGAAAAAATGTGTAAATTAAAAAATTTGGAAGATAAACAAATGAATTATGTTTTTTTTTTTTTTTTTTTTACTTATCGAGTAAACAGAAAATGAAATCTTTCGTCAATTCGTGGCTGTGAAATGAATGGAACCGGAAGTTCAGTTTTATCAACAGAACAGATTTGCAGTAATGGCTTACGAAAATATATTTATTTTATTTAATATTTTAATAATTCGCGAGGTAAATTTATTTTAATAACATAAAAACATACCTCGACTCTAAAGATGGGTTGTCTGAAAATTTCAAATAAATTGGTAATGTAGAAATATGGTTTTATTCATTTGTAACGAACCAAATTTACATTTATATATATATAGATAAATATAAACATATATATATAAACACATATATATAAACATATATAGATAGATAAACATATATATATAAATATATATATAAACATATATATATATATAAACATATATATAAACATATATATATAAACATATATATATATAAACATATAAAGATATATATATATATATGAACATATATATAAACATATATATAAAGATATATATATATATATATAAACATATATATAAACATATATATATATATAAACATATATATAAACATATATAAACATATATATATAAATATATATATATACACATATATATAAACATATAAATAAACATATATATATATAAACATATATACATATATATATATATATATATATATATATATATATATATATATATATATATATATATATATATGATGGAATCTCCCGTCGATTTCGACGTATGAGGTTCAGACAACCCATATTTCTAAAACTCATTTATGCTTTTGCTTCTGATGACTTTTTAGTCCAGCAAGTGACTTGCAGACAAGGCCACAAATAGAACATGAATGTGGATTTAATGCTGCAGATATTGGTTCGGCTGGTAGTCGTTTTGCTCTTACTCTGTTTTCTTTCAGTTGCCTTAAGCTTTCAGATTGAAACCTCTGGAGACCTTCAAAACACCTTGATCTCCATCCTTTTCGGTCATTTACCTCATCTTCAAGACTCCTGTATGGTATGTTCACTGCAGACAAATTACTCTTCAACTTGTCCTTGTACCTAAACCAAGGACGTCCGACAATTCTTTTACCACCCTCAAATTGACTGTACATTGCAATTTTTGGAATTTTGTCATCGGGCATCCTCAATACATGACCAGCCCACCGCAATTGCGATTGAATAAGGAATAATTCAATGCCAGATATTTTGCATTTTGTGAATAATTCGGCATTTGATACCTTGTCGCGGAGGCTAAGACCACATATGGAGCGTAGACAGCTTTTGTGGAAAACGTCCAGCTGAATAATGTGATGTCTGTATGGAGTCCATGACTCAGATCCATGAAGAAGAATGGAAAGAACAACAGCACGGTAGACAAGGATTTTTGTGTCTAGTCGAATACCCCTTTCATTCCACAAGCGATGGCGAAGATTTCCAAAGGCAAAAGTGGCCTTAGCAATCCTGTTGACAATTTCATCATCAAGAGAACCGCCCTGGTTCACCTTGCTACCAAGGTAAGGAAAGGACTTGACATAATTGATATCATGACCGTCGACTTTCAGCTTGCGCGCAGGAAATCTATACTCTGGTGGATTTTGCTTTACGCCTTCAACTTGTTTTGGGGTAGGGTGTGGCTGATGCACTACCTCAGTCTTCCTTATGCTAATTGTCAGGCCAAAGGCCTTGCACACGGCTAAAAATCGATCAAGAAGAACCTGGGCTTCCTCAAAGGACGTGGCTACCAGTGCGGCATCGTCAGCGAAGAGCAAGTCGCGAATAATTTCGGTGCGAAGAAGAGTCTTGGCTTTAAACCGTTGATGGTTAAATAAGCCACCGGATGACCGAAATTGAAACTTGACACCAGTGTCCAAATCATCAAATGCATGTTTCAGCATTAGTGAAAAGAAGAGCGCAAAGAGGACCGGCGCCATTACACATCCCTGTTTGGTCCCATTCGTAACATCAAATGGATCAGACATCATACCATCTGAGACAACACTGGCCTTCATCCCCTCGTGAAAGGAAATGATCACGTTCAGCATGTTTTCTGGAATACCAAGCCTTCTTAAAACTTGCCAAAAAGCATCGCGATTCACAGTGTCGAAGGCCTTCGTCAGGTCAACACCATATAAATAAACATATATATATATATAAACACCAAACACCATATAAATAAACATATATATAAACATATATATATATATAAACATACATATATATATAAACATATATATATAAAGGTATATATATAAACACATATATATAAACATATATATATAAACACATATATATAAACATATATATATTTATATATATATATGTAAACATATGTATATATAAATATATATATATATAAACATATATATAAACACACACACATATATATGTATATATAAACATACATATATATAGTCATATATATATAAACATATATATACGTAAACATATATATATAAACATAAATATATATATATATATAAACATATATATATATATATACAAACATATATATAAACATAAATATATATATATATATAAACATATATATATATATACAAACATATATATATATATAAACATATATATATAAACATATATATATATATATATATAAACATATATATATATAATACAAACACACACACACACACACACACACACACACATATATATATATATATATATATATATATATATATATATATATATATATATATATATATATAAACGTGTCTTGTGATTTAAACTAGACTTTTAACACTGCATTAGTTACTGATATTTTCGTTACCATTCTCCCTCAAGTCAGAATTGTACCCTAATAGATTATAATAGATCATGTCTCCTTAGATACTAACATCTAAGTACATGTATTTGGTGACTTTGATGGCCACCATAAAATTTCTCAAGTTGCACAGATGCAGCCAGATGCTGTACTCATAGTTTCTCTATAACTCATTCCCTTATACAGATACTCATGTGCCTGACTCATCTCCAAGACTGTGAACATCAGCAAGCTTCACTTGTAGACCTATTCCTTACCGCAGTACCTGACGATTGTATGACTAATGTCCATAGTCCACCTAGTGGCATCAGTAGACATTACCCTTAAATTCCAACCCCAAGGTGAGGAGCTGTTACTAAAAACGACAAGGTACTACAAAAGGGCTGACTGAGAATCCATCAGAGATGCCCTATATACTAATATCTATTCTCTTCTTGCTGAACAGTGTGCCGATGACAGAACCAAATGGTCCAAGGCAGGCATTGAAACACACGGAAGTATTATAGCAAGCCCCATTCTCCCCAATACTTCACTACAAATTGTGCAGCTTCTACTACACCTCTTCACTATAGAGGTCTCTAAATGCCGGAAAGCCTTCTACTCAAATAATTTCTTCCCTCAGCTAGACTTCGGAATTCCTTCCTGCTTCCCTTACTCTACTTATATGCAAACGTTTAAATGTAACGTAAACATTTATTTGTTTTTAATCAAATTTTCAGTGATATAACACTTCCATTCATGTCTTTTCTTGCTCTTTGAGAAAATCTTGTGATAGCTCATCACGTTGAAAATACTAAATTTCTTGCTAACTATTGCGGATAGCCTAATAATTATCTTTGAATACATATACTATAAACTGCATAATGCAAGTGAAGCTAGGACAGTAGTGATTGATATACGAGGGGCGTGCAATAAGTAATGCCCTTGACCCACTTCCAGTTGTCTGATCTAGCTGAAATTTTGCATGTGCAATGATTTATATCTCTACGGATTATGTAGCAAATTACAGCTCTGAACTAATTGTGGTTTCTGTTTTACAAGTGTTTGAACTGAGTCAGGTGTGAAATGGAGCCTGTTGAATGTCGAGCAATGATCCGGTTTTTGTATTTGAAAGGATGCACACCACAGGAGACTTTTGATGAAATGAAAGAAACTTATGGTGATAATGACTCATCATATGACCTTGTAAAATGCTGGCATCGTGAATTCAAACATGGCCGGAAGTCTGTGGAAACAGCTCCCAGATCTCGTCGCCCCCCTCTTCTGCCATTGATGAGGCTTCTGTCCGTCAAGTTGAGGCTGCCATTTTGAAAGATTGGCGCATTACTATTCGCCAAATAGCCCAAAATATCAAGATTAGTAAAGGGTATGTGGAAACTATCATTCATGACCATTTGCATATGCATAAGGTGTCTGCCAGATGGATTCCCAGGTTGCTCACACCATTCCAGAAGCGAGAATGCGTCGAGTGCTCGAGGATGAATTTGGAGATGTGCCAAGAAGATAAGTCAATGTTTTTCAAAAGACTGATTACACAGGATGAAACCTTGGTCCATCACTATGATCTAGAGACCAAAGCCCAGTCAATGCAGTAGAAGCACTTGGACTCACTACCTCCAAAGAAGGCAAGGGTGCAGCCCTCCGCTGGCAAGGTCATGCTCACAGTCTTCTGGGATTAGGACGGAGTAGTGATGACAGATTTTCTGGCAAAGGGTACCACAATTACAGGAGTCTATTATGCTTCACTTTTGAGGAAATTAAGGGAAGCTATCAAAATCAAGAGGCTGGGCAAGATCAGCAAAGGTACCCTCCTCCTGCAGGACAATGCTCCGGTCCACAACTCGCATGTCGCCAGATCAGAAGCACGGGCGTCTGGCTATGAAATTCTTCCCCATCCTCCCTACTCTCCTGACCTTGCACCCTCTGATTTTCACCTCTTCCCAGCCATGAAGTTGTTTTTTAAAGGAAAGCGTTTCCTAGATGATGCAGACTTGATTTCTGAAGTCACATCGTGGTTGGAGGACCAACCTGGGATGTTCTACAAAAACGGTCTCCAGAGCTGCATCAAACGATGGGAGAAATGCATAACTCTGGGTGATTCCTATGCAGAGAAAGACTAATAACTGTGCCAAGCTTCGTTGCTCTACTGCTATGGAAGTGGGTCAGGGGCATTACTTATTGCATGCCCCTCATACAGTTTCAATCCCATCAGTTGGAGATGGGGGTTCTGCTAAACAATCTGCAGTATTTACAGTAAAACAGAATAAAATAGTAGTTGGTTAGTAAGGCCTTTCCACATCGATTAGGATAGACATGAACTGCTCACTGTTTACCCGGGTCTTTCCACCACTGAAAACAAACAAGTTATTTCCTAGGTGGGTAGGGAGGATATTGGGTAAATGGCAAAATAATGATCAAATTTGTAAAAATAAGCAAATATCATATTTTCGATTGAGAGGAAACAATAAGTAGTGAGTTTACCAAGGCTGAAATGAAATTTAAAAACATAACTTACAAAGAAATCAACTGCAAAGTGAGATGTTCAAGAATGTCTTAAATTCTGGAAGAAAATTCCAGTATTTCTCAAATACAGTCTGCATGATTGGTAGAATGCAAGTTAAAATAAGGGTACATATGTTATTTTCATGTGATTTATAGTATGTAGGTAAAAGTGAGAATAAGAAAATAAAACAATATTGGTGTGTAAATCATGTGCACTATTAAGAAAATAACCCGGTGGTGTTGAGCTAAGTTGGAGTAGAAAAGTATTACTGAGTGAAAGTTTTTGCTATTTTTTTTGTAGAAGACGTATTTGAGAGATGCAGTTATGCCAGAATAAATGTAATAATATTTGTGACAAAATGTAAGCATTTTTTAAAGAGACACACCTGAGAAAGCGCTGTAAGGAGTTTGTGTATAAGATTAGCATATTAAACTTGTGGTGTGAATTCTATAATATCCGGAGCTGCAAACGATTTTACTTTATATATAAATAAATAAAAAATAGAAAATCAAAAGATGTATAAAATTCTCTGGGGAAGATAATGGAAGTGGTCCTAAGTCTCTATGTTATTTTTTATGTACCGAATATCTCTAAATGATTACTTACAACAGAACAAACCTTCATATATATATATATATATATATATATATATATATATATATATATATATATATATATATATATACAGGGTGGCCCATTTAAAAGTATCCCAGAAAATGTAGTAGAGAGGAGGAACATTTTTTTATTGTTTAAATTATCTGCAGTGTTATAAAAGATGCTGAAACTGCTCCCCGTTGAAATCCATGCATTTCTAGGCACGTTAACAACGTTTGCAGATACTGCCTGAAGATCTTCTCTGGTGATTCTCCTGATAGCGTTGGTAATGCTTTCCTTTAGTTAGTCTAGATTGTGAGGACTATTTGCATAAACTTTTTGTTTTAAAGTCCCCCAAAGATAAAAATCACATGAAGACAAGTCCGGGGAATATGGTGGCCATAACCCTTTGCTTATTGTTATCGCTTCCGTAAGCATGCCATGAACTCGTGTCAGTGATCTGTGAGACGTGTGGCATGTAGCGCCATCTTGTTGAGAAAAGAATTGCATTTTGTCTTGTGGTGTCAGTTGGGCATTAAGAGAAAGATTAGAGAGATTGGGCTACTTTTAAGTGGACCACCCTGTATATCAGATTTTAATGAAATTTAAACTATATATAAAAGACACTAATTTAGGAAGTTCAGCTTTTTCTGACTATATTAAAAGGTGTGAAACAGGAAGAGGAATGCACTAAAAGTAAAGAAAATAATATAATGTTATGAGCATAGTAAAAAAAATACATAGTAATGATCCTCATTCAATCTCAAGTAATGTCGAGCCTTTGTTCAAGTTTATATATCTATGAAAATAAGAATGTGTGTGTGTGTGTTTGTGTTTGTGAGGACACTTCTCAATCTATATACTCAACAAATTTTTGATCTACAGACTTGCAATTTGGTATATAGGGTATTCAGAAATGTGGAACACTTTTTAATCCGGTTTCATCTGGAAAAAAAACGACTGCTAAGGGGTCAAAATAAAAAAAATTGGTATTTGGGGATCGTTAGATTTCTTTTTCTGTTTTCAGCTGTTTCATGAATGCACATGTGAAACATGAGAGCTTCTTTATGTTAAGTATAAAAAGCGTTGAAAATACTTTGTAGAGGTCGTGTCCAGCTGGTGTAATGGTTATCATACTTGTATCACTGTCTTTAGGTTTTCGTTTCGATTTCAAGCTGGAGTATTTTTTTTTTACTTACAATATGTGAACTGTCTAGGAAAAACATAATACTCGCATGCACATGTTTTATTTTCTGCATGAATTAAAATATAATATTTATGCATATTTTACAACAGGGCAATGCTGGGTGGCCTGCTAGTATATCTATAAAAGTTAGAATGTGTGTGTGTGAGGACACTTCTCAACCTATGTATTCAACAAATTTTTTATCTACAGACTTGCCATTTGGTATATAGGGTATACATACATGTGGAAAACTTTTTAATTGGTTTTCATTCAGAAAAAAAAAGGGCTGTTACGGGGTAAAAATTGAAAAATTGGTACTTGGGGGTCATCAGATTTTTATCTGTTTGTCAGCTGTTTAACAAGGTTTGAAAACATTTTTTAAAGATTGTGGAAAGCTGGTCTAATGGTTATTGTACTTGACTCAATGTCTTTAGGTTTCGGTTTCAATCTCAGCTCGTGTATTTTTTTTTTATTTGTAAGAAATGAACTGTTTAAAAAACCATAATACTTGCATGCACATGTCTCAGATTTTTTCCTGTTTTTGTTTTACTTTATTTTTTTTTTAAGGAATTTAATGTTACATTTAATACCAGGCAATGCCGGGTACATCTTCTAGTATATATATATATATATATATATATATATATATATATATACTAACATGGGTGCCCGGCGTTGCCCGAGTATTTGGAAGTGTATGTTGAGCAAAAAAGAAAAAGCAGTCAATTTGTTTTTAATTTGACCCCTATTATGACCCCTTAAAATTTATAGTTTCGGGCTCAAATCACTTTATTAAGTTAGATCCAGGTTCAAGGAACCTATATCTAAAATTTCAAGTGTCTAGACCCAAAATTGTCGGAGGAGTTTGATAGAGTTCTTAAAGGTCAAATCGTTGAAATTTGACCCCTTAACAGTCAAATTTCTGGCTGACACCCGTCACATCGATTTTCCCAAATCTCAGTACCCGGTATTTCAAATTTCGAGTCTATAGATTAAAAATTGACAGAGTTATTGCATAGGGAAATGTACACAGACACACAGACAGACAGACAGACACGTTCACTTTTATATATATATATATATATATATATATATATATATATATATATATCAATTTTTAATGTCACTTAATGGTTGTGCTTGTTTGTTAATAAACGATAATTCTGCATGGATATAAATTGTTAGATGTAACCTGTCTCTGGCCTTCATCTTTAATTGAGTTAATGTCGAAAATCTCAGTTCTCACCAGTAAGTAATTGTACAGAATTTAAATTCCGTTATGGCCGATCGGAGGGACAAAAACAAAATAATACACACCTCTAAAAAGTCATCATTACATTTTTTGCACAAAATCAGGCACCAGAGAAACTAAATAAAATCTTTAATAAATGTTGAAATTTGATATGAGACAAGGAAATAGTAGCAACCCTAGTTGAAGTCAATGTCCCTCAGGATGGTGGCTTAAAAAGAGGTGATAAAGCGGTTTTAGGTATAACATGCAAACAAACTCGAATCTTAGGAAGATCTCCATCATTCCAGTATATCATAGGAGATACCGGGTTCATGAAAAGAATTTTGAATATTACCTGGTGAATATGCCCGGTGAACCAAGTGCAAGAGAGATCCAAAGAATTGCACTTAAAGAACGGTGAGAATCCTAAAATAATTTCTTGGTTAGAGTCTCTAGTGGATGAATGTTTGCCCCATCCCCAGCAAAAATAAAAAGATAAGAAACGCTTGTAGATCACTACTATTTCTTTTTCTCACATAGCAGATGGTTTTGAAGTCCAGCTGTACTGGGATGTCAAGGACAAAAGGTCAATTTGCAAGATCAAAACAAAAAAAAAAAGCAGACAACTTAGAATGTAGAGATGGTAGAAGGAAACACCGGATGAAGAAATGATGTATTAAAGAGAAGGAAGGAGGGGACTTTGGGAAAAATTAGTAAGTTAAGCATAGGGAGAGGTGTGAGGTGGTTAACGAAAAATGAGTTTAAAAATAACTATTCATTATCTCTTCCATTTTCAGAAAAAAAAAATTTTTTTTTTGTTTTTTGTTCTTTTTGATGTTTTTTTTTTTTTCATTTTAACACAAGTTCACCCTAAACAAATAACATCGCCAGAAAGCCATAAGGAGCTACTGTAACAAGGTTTAGATTTATAGAGAGCATCCTAAGTGGGGAGTTGTGCAGCAAGATGTTTTCTCACATTACAATTAAATTTATGCATGCTGGCATAGTTGAGGAAACAAGGAGAAGGAAGAGAATTTCAAACATAAGCGGTCCAAGAAGCTATTAGAGTAGAAAGTTTTCCACCATCAGGGGACCTCTACAGTGAAGGGGTGGGATTTTGCTGCTTATTAGATTGGTTGGAGGTATTTATATTGAGATGGTTATGATAATGGTGTGGAGAGATATGGCAATAAGCGCCCACGGTTGGCATGTGCCCACCGTAGAGACACACTGGTATTTGAATCTACAACCTGTCTGACACAAAAAAAAAAAAAATAAGGCGAAAATAAGATTAATGCAAATTTGGGCGTAGTCAGCATTTGAGTGTCTGCAGAAAATCATATCTGTAACATTACGTGTCAATATTACCAGTTACAACAGTTACAGTTTTGGGGTTTACAAAAATGAAATAGAACATAGCTTTTATATCCTGCTCTCGTGCTCCTTGACCATGTCTCTCAATGTATAGTAACAGTCGCAAGTCTCATTTCTTTCTGGATAACTGGATTTTATTCAGTCACCATGCTTTTCCATGTTTGAAGTCACATCATCGTTTCTCATCCTTAGAAGGAGGGTGGGGGGTCTTTATTTTTCTATAGTTTTAGCTACAATTTATTTCTATCTCTTCGCCTCCGCAAGAACACTACTGATTCATATTCTTGGGGCATCAGAGATAGACTTTTTCAATCTATTCTCTCTGACTCCCTTAAACAGACTCTCCAATAACTCATATCAATCTTCCCTCACAATTGCTTTCCATGAATCATTCTGTGACAAAGCAATCCACGTCACACCATGTCAACGATTGCTCTCCTGTTCGACCTGGCTTTCTAATTTTGTTATGACACATTTTTATAAACAAACACCTGCCTGTGCTAACAACTTCTAATCTAAAAGAATGAGCTCCAATTTCTAATTATATATATTACACTGGCCACAATTGCCAGTCCATCTACAATCGGCCTATTATACGACAAATATACCCATCTCAAATGTGATTACATCAGGTAGGTCATTTATGAAAATCAGGAACAATAAAAGTCCAAGTATCAACCTCTGGGTACAACTACATTAATGTAAGGTTGTTTGGATTTATGACCATTGAGAACGACCTGAAGCTTTCTTTTCGTTAAGAAAGACATAATTATATAAAATATTCGTCCAGTAAGACCACAAAATATGTAATCACGTTGACATGCTGGTTCTTCTTAGATCACTGAAGTTAAGCGATGTTGAGTCTGGTCAGTACCAGATGGGTGACCATTTGGGAGTACTACAAACACACAAAAAACAGGCTCCTTCAGTCTTTGACAGACTATGGATACCTACGAAGGGATGCCTGCACATTAAATTTTTGTGGTAGGAGGTGCGCAATCTCCAACCACACCTCTCCTGAGTCGACATTGTTAAATACCAGTGGCAAGTGAAGAATATGTACAGGGCGACTGGAAACAAATGCAAAGATAAACGGAGAGCACCTACAGCACTTAGAATTCGTAAATGGTTACCCATCTGGTACTAACCAGGCTCGACGTTGCTTAATTTTGGTGATCTGATGAGAACCGGTGTGTCAATGCGATTATGCCGTGTGCATTTGTGGGGGGGGGGGTTACCTGGCGCTGTATGTAGAAACATCTTAGCACGAGCCTGCTAGAACCTAATATCATCATCTTCTCTGATAAGGGTATACACGCGATTGCAGACCGCTTGTGAATTCAATATTCCATAACAGTTCCTTCTTCAGAAAAAACTGGTTCAACATGCCTAGAGTGAATGCATACCAAAAAATTAATTTTCCCGAGAAGACCTTGTCAAAGACGTTGGATACAGGGCGCGTACAATAAGTAATGCCCCTGAGCCACTTCCCATAGCAGTAGAGCAATGAAGCTTGGCACAGTTATTAGTCTTTCTCTGCATAGGAACCACCCAGAGTTATGCATTTCTCCCAGCGTTTGATGCACCTCTGGAGACCGTTTTCGTAGAACACCCCAGGTTGGTCCTCCAACCACGACGTGACTTCAGAAATCAAGGCTGCATCATCTGTGAAACGCTTTCCTTTCAAAAACAACTTCATGGCTGGGAAGAGATGAAAATCAGAGGGTGCAAGGTCAGGAGAGTAGAGAGGATGGGGGTGGATTTCATAGCCAGACGCCCGTGCTTCTGATCTGGCGACATGCGAGTTGTGGACCGGAGCGTTGTCCTGCAGGAGGAGGGTACCTTTGCTGATCTTGCCCAGCCTCTTGATTTTGATAGCTTCCCTTAATTTCCTCAAGAGTGAAGCATAATAGGCTCCTGTAATTGTGGTACCCTTTGCCAAGAAATCTGTCATCACTACTCCGTCCTGGTCCCAGAAGACTGAGCATGACCTTGCCAGCGGAGGGCTGCACCCTTGCCTTCTTTGGAGGTAGTGAGTCTAAGTGCTTCCACTGCATTGACTGGGCTTTGGTCTCTGGATCATAGTGATGGACCCAGGTTTCATCCTGTGTAATCAGTCTTTTGAAAAACTTTGACATCTTCTTGGCACATCTCCAAATTCATCCTCGAGCACTCGACGCATTCTCACTTCTGGAATGGTGTGAGCAACCTGGGAATCCATCTGGCAGGCACCTTATGCATATGCAAATGGTCATGAATGATAGTTTCCACATACCCTGTACTAATCTTGAGATCTTGGGCTATTTGGCGAATAGTAATGCGCCGATCTTCCAAAATGGCAGCCTCAACTTGACGGACAGATGCCTCATCAATGGCAGAAGGGGGGGGGCGACCAGGTCTGAGAGCTGTTTCCACATACTTCTGGCAATGTTTGAATTCACGATGCACGCGTTTTACAGGGTCATATGATGGAGCATTATCACCATAAGTTTCTTTCATTTCATCAAAAGTCTCCTGTGGTGTGCATCCTTTCAAATACAAAAACCGGATCTCTGCTCAACATTCAACAGGCTCCATTTCACACCTGACTCAGTTCAAACACTTGTAACACAGAAACCACAATTAGTTCAGAGCTGTAATTTGCCACATAATCCGTAGAGATATAAATCATTGCACATGCAAAATTTCAGCTAGATCAGATAACTGGAAGTGGGTCAGGGGCATTATTTATTGCACACCCCTCGTATATATAATTTTGAAAATAAAAAAAAACAAAACACCAAAACTTAGAGATAACATTAAATAGGATTGCTCATAGTGCAAATACGGTAGTATGGTAATTGGAATTTGTCTAAGAGAATAGATCAAAAAGATGACACACAATCAATTTGATCTTGTACCACATTCGTTGTGAAATTTTTAATATTTTTTTTTTTAAATCTTTTTGTGAAATTTATTTTAAGAATTATCACGAATAAATATAACCTACAGTACATGTTATATCTTACCACAGAATTAAGGAATACCAGATTGTATGTCAAACACACTAACTTTTATACGTGCTGAGTAATACAATTCGTTTTCTTCAAACATTTTTCAAAGCAAATTAGTTGTGTTGAGATGATTAATCTGAATCAGAATTGAAAAAAATCAGAACGACGATTGGGCAATCACATCTTTTGAAAGATAATGAAAACTGATGTACAAGGATGAAATTGCCGTAGCATGTTATCATACAAAGCAATACACATCGATACAAATCGATACACATCGATACAAATCGATACAAATCGATGCATACAATACAAATTTGGAAAAAAAGAAATATAAATATAAAGTAAACATTTTTAACCTGTTAAAAATGTGCAAAAATGAAAGCTTATAATCCGTTGACTTAGAATGAGTGCTTTATATCAAATTAATGGTTGAATGTGGTTAAATTTGTGCTCATTTCTGCATTAAATACTAATCTCTGTTAAGTCCTAGCTGTGCATCAAACGGATACTATAATACATACTTTGTTGCACCTTATCACGACAAAGGTCGATACAAAATTTCAGGCAGATCGCCCTAATAGTTTCTGAGAAAAAGTGGAATAGATAGACAGATAAACAGATAGACTAAGAGAAATATAAGAGATTGTTGCTTATAAATAATGGTGTTTGTCTTTTTATTTATTACACTTGAATATATGATTCTTTTTATAAGTTGCAGTTTGAAAACGTTTGAAAACGTTGCTATAAAAATTGACATCTCATTTGAGTTTAAAGTGTAGGGGAGATAACTCCAGTTTTTAATATTCCTCTTACATACTATGTTAGGTATTTTTTTTTTTTTTTTTTTTTTTTAATTATTAAAACAAAACTTACTGAAGTTCTACCTCCTCGTCCAAAATATAAACTTAAATATAAGAAGAAAATTACTTTTTTTTCTTAAAATTTTACAACTTGAGAAGATTCAATCAGGCGTAAATAACATGAAAATGCAAAATTACAAATGAATTGTACTTCTGAAAACATAACATAATCATGTTTCTGAATTTTTAAGATGAGGAGTGAGAATTTGTATTATTTGGATTATTCAGACTATTGCTTTTATCCTGATTGTTATTTTAACAGCATTTCGATCGATGTAACCTCCGACCTTCGTCATGTGTCTTTTTGTCGACCTTGGAAATCGTTTTGTTGAATTGAACAGAATTTCGAATGAAACCCTTTATTTAATCCATCGGGGTAGTATACTCTCTTGTTCCATCAGCCATGACTGGGTAGAAGGCCTGATTTTAAATTGCATTTTGAATCTTGCTGGCACTGACCTGTGATATAAAGGATAAAATAGTAGGTAAAATTCAATTGTAAGTGACACTCTTCTGGAGGTTGAAGGTTCAATCCTCAGTGTAGACAATACTAAGAATAAAATTACAAATTACTTAAAACTTTTACCCAGTCATGGCTGATGGAATGAGAGCATGCTATCCTAATGGATTAAATAAAAGGTTCTATTCAAAATTCCATGCAGATTCACGAGTTCAACAAGATACAAGTTGAAGTTGGAGATTGAAACGTTGTGAAAATGACACTCAAGATGAGAACAGTAGTCTAGAGAATCGAATTAATAGGAAATAATCAAATAAAAATACACTTACTTTAAAAGACAAAAATTTTTTGAAGAAATTTTATTTTTTACAAGCAGGAAAAAAGGAGGTACAATGGGGAAGAGGTGGCTGGTCACTTTTAATGCATCCAAAACCAAGTTTCTATCTTTACATCATCAACGCTCTGATCCCCATTTGGCATCAATTGGAATGGATGGCTCTCGTCTTGGGGAGGCTCCATGTTTTGACAAGCTTCTGGGTTTGACCTTTACTTCTGATCTGAAATGGAACATGTACATCAAATCTGTTGCCAGTGATGCTGGCCAAATGGTGGGATCCTTCTACCGCTCCAGAAGATATCTCACTACTGATGATACTGTATAAAAGCCAAGTACGTCCAAGGATGGAGTACTGCTGCCAAATCTGGACAGGAGCTGCTAAAAACAGCCTATCCTGCCTTGACAGAGTACAAAATAGACTTCATGGTTTAGTGGGGGATGCCCTTTTCTCTTCCCTGCAACCTCTCTCCCACAGAAGAGACGTTGCGAGCCTGTATTTGTTTTATCGTTATTTCCATGGCAAGTGCTTGTCTGAGCTCCAGTCCCTCGTCCCCCCTCGCCAATCTTTCATGAGAAACACCCGTCTGGCTGAAACTACTGTCAATAATTTTCCCCACTCTTTATCTGTGCCTAAATCCAAATGTAGATCCCATGAGCAAAGCTTCTTTCTTAGAACTACACACCAGTGGAACTCTCTGCCGCTTGCCTGTTTCCCACCTGACTACAACTTGGACGTCTTCAGGTCCAATATAAATAAACTCCTGACAAACCACTCCCTTAAGTAAGACACTCTATCAAAGCCCCGAATATTAATGATTACTACAATACTATCTCATTGATTACTGTACAATAACCCTTATCCCTGAGTGGCCTTCGGGCCTTGATAAGTGGTGACCCCCATGTATAAAAAAAAAAAGTAACTTTTGTCTTTTTTTCTTTTTACAGAAAACAGCAAACAATGATATGTATCCCCACAACAATTGCCTTGGATACTCTTAGGATAGTCACCTTTTCCAACTCTCTTTAACTTTTGATTTTTTTTTAATGAAGAATACAATTGCAAATTACTTAAGATTTCTGCTTGATCATGGCTGATGGAATGTGGTCATATGATTCTCTGTTGATTAAATAAAGTGTTCTATTTGAAATTCTATGTAGATTCCATTGTTTGAGAGAAAAATTCTCGTTCTAAAAGAAACACCTGAAGAAGGTTGAAAGTTACATCATTCAAAACGTTGTGTGAATAAGACTCAAGATAAGAACAGTAGTCCGATAATCCAAATAATCCAGCTTTGAAATAGCATTTTCACACATTTTTAAGAATGTCTTTTGATAATGAAGACAAATGAATTTTTAAAAAATTACCATAAAAATCAATTTGATTGCACTGTTTTGCTCTATCCACTTTTTCCATTCATCTCTACAAAAACAAAAACTAAATATGCAATTTCAATCCGACAAAGTTAATTTTATCCAAACACGAATAATCATTTTTACATACAAACATAAAAACCGAGGAACACAAAAAATATCTCAGAATAAAAAATTAATCTTTTCAATGCAATAAAAAGCATTTACTTTTTGCAAGAAGTAAAAATTATTTGGAATTTTTTAATTTTAAATATATTATTCTGAGACCAAAACAATTTTTAAATGCGTATTCTATGTTTTGTTTGATTTTTGGAAAAGCCATCAAAGAGATGGCATTCAACGTCACCAAAGTTGAAGATAGGATATTATCAAATGAAAGAATGATAAAATCTGTCAACAAGAAATAGTTATTTTATATTGTGTCTGTTGAGGTTAGCTTTTAAGGATGTGTGCTGGTGTGGAAGAAAAAATACTGGAATAAAGAGGAAAAAAAACTGTGCACTTGGGTTTTTATAGAATGTGTTAAAATTCAGAGTGAATATCCTTACTTCTCTGGTTAGCTGAAAGAAATTGCTGATTAAAGATTTTGTCCAATCAAGAGTTTATATGTAAAAAAAAATGTTTATATGTAAAAAAAAATGATTCAATGCCAGTGCTGCATGTGATATGCATTTTGTAAAAATACCCTAAAGAAACAAACGTTGATTAATTCGGCTTTATATATCATATGTATTAATTTATAACGTTTGTGGGGGTTTGTAATTATTTACAACCTAATAAATTAATAATTCTTGTGTCGTGATAGGTTAAAAGAAACTACTGATTAGATAGTGTCCAATCAAGAGTCGATATGTAAAACAACATTCCCTGCCGCTGCTGTTTCCAGCAATGAATGGTGTTTGAGTGATATCGGATATGATATGAGATTAAACTTGTTCCTTTAACCAGCTAGCATGACTGGGGTGTTAAATTTACACATGGTTTAAAAACAAATGTCGAAAGCAATTCTTTCAGAATTTTTTAGATGATGATTGATAATTTGCATTATTTGTATAATTCGGACTACTGTTCTCATCTTGATTGTTAAAGGGTTCAGCTCGAAAGTTCGTATAGGTTCCCGAGGTTAACAGAAAAGATTCCTAAGTTTCAAAAGATGCACCTGAAAATGTTCGAAGTTTATATCGGCCAAACGAAATTAATTTTTATTAACTCCATATACTATTAACGACCCCGTTGTACCCACATAACGCGTAATTTTTCCATCTATTTAAAATTTATTTTTTTTACTTAAGAATGGCAAAAGAACGTGTTTTTTTAATGACTTTTTAACATTGACAGATTTTTTTTTTATTATTCAAGTTTTATCAGAAACACTGATTACAACAATAAATTAAACATTACCATTAATTTTTTTAAAAAATTCGTCAATCAGCAAGAAACGTTATGGAAATTACAACTAATATGAGAATAATAATTCGAATAAGGCAAATAAACATTTTTTTTTTCGCGGAGCATATCAGGGGAGATAACTTTTATCAAGAGTTATTTCCCTTTTTAACACGAATGCAACTAACCTTAGGTTTGAATCCTAATGACGTTTATTAAAAAAAATGGATGTTATTTAACGAGATACTGTTCTTAATATTTTGGGGAATTTATAAATCGAAAATAAATGTCAACGCTTCGGTTTCATACGAAGTGTTGAATCATTTAGTAACACGATGATATAAAAAAAATGTCCATCCCGATGACGTTAAACACTCTCAGATTAGTTTCGTGATTTATCAATTGTTTTTAATTTTACGATTTGTAATTCTCGCTCTCATTTTAAAATAATTAACATTGAGTATTAAATGATTTTAATTTTAAACATTAAGTATGACAAACAGATTTATATCTTTGGCACAAAAATATATCCAAATAAAGAAAAATGACTTTTTTTTTTCACAAAAGTCACCACTTATTAAGGCACTCGAGAATAAGGGTTAATCAGTGTACAGTGGTAACTTAAACAACAGTGTAATAATAGTTAGTGGTAAAAATTGTGTATAATTTGATCATTTAAGCGGGCAGCTCAACAAGAACTTGTTTACATTAGACTTGAAGACAACTAAGAGCCAGGTACGTCCAAGGATGGAATACTGTCGCCACATCTGGGCAGGAGCTGCTAGAAAGGACTTGTCCTGCCTTGATAGAGTTCAAAATAGACTTCGTGGCCTCATAGAAGATGTCCTTTTCTCTTCTCTGCAACCTCTATCTCACAGAAGAGATTTTGCGAGTTTGTCTCTGATGTATCGTTATTTTCATGGAAAGTGTTCGACTGAGCTTCAGTCTATGGTCCCCCCTCGCCAAACGTTCACAAGAAACACTCGTCTAGCTGTAAACACTATCAATAATTCCCCCCCACTCTTTATCTGTACCTAAACCTGCAATTGTCTTCCGTTTTTCTGCTTTCCGGCTGACTACAATATGGTTGTCTTCAAGTCTAACGTAAATAAGTTCTTGATGAGCCGTTCCATATAAGTTAACACATTTACCGAATTTTCATTACTAATAATTACTATATTGTCCAATTTCTACTGTACACTCTTTAACCCTGATCCTCGAATGGCCTCTTGGCCTTGATAATGTGGTGATGCCTGTGTAAAAAAAACAAAAAACAAAAACAAAACTATATTGCTGTCAGCTGAAAAGTATGTCAGCAGAACAGAGTTTTACAGGTGGGTAGTTCTAGGAAAGAAGCTTTGTTCATGAAATTTGCGTTTGGATTTAGGCATAGGTAGAGAGTGACAGAAATTATTGATAGTCGTTATAGCTAAATGAGTGCTTTTGTGAAAGTTTGGCAAGGTAGGGGGCCATAGATTGAAGCTCAAACGAGCACTTGCCATAAAAATAACGGTAGAATAGAGACAGGCTCTCATCGTTTCTTCTGTGGGGAAAGATGTTGCAGGAAGAGAAAAGAGCATCACCTACTTGGTTTCGAAGCTGATTTGGGATTTTGTCAAAGCAAGGTAGGGTACTTCGAACAGCTCCTGTCCAGATATGGCAACAGTACTAATTTTAGGACGTATCTGGCTCTTATACAGGTAAAGAATTGCATTGGGGGTGAGATACTTTCTGGAGCGGTAGAATGATGCAACCATTTTTTCGTTAACCAAGGCAACAGATTTGATGTAGGTTTTGCATTTCAGGCCAGAAGTTAAGGTTAGACTCAGAAACTTGTCGAAGCAGGGAACTTCTTTAAAACGAGAGCCATTCATATCTATTAGGGCAAAGTGAGAATCAGAGCATTTATAGTGAAAAGATAGAAACTTGGTTTTTGATGCATTAAAATTAATCAGCTATCCTTTGCTCCATTGCACCACATGCTAAAGGTCAGAGGAGAGAGACTCAGAGAGTATCGTCTGCACATATGTCGAGAAATAAATTTAGAATGTAATTTGGGAGATCATTGATAAAGATAAGGAAGAGAATTGAGCTTAGGATTAATCTCAGAGGCATGCCGCATTGATACTTTGAGTTTCAGACTTTTGCCTATTAATGACTACCTACCGGAGAGAAAAGATTTGATGGTTGAGAAGTCATTCCCAGATATTCCATAATTGGAAATTTTGTGAAGTGGATCTTTATGCCAAACCCTATCAAATGCCTTTGATATTTCAAAAGCTTTTGCTCTTGAGAGGAAACTCCCAGCAATAGATTCACTCATCCTATGTGAAATTACAGTCAGTACATCCACTATAGATCTTGCAGGATGGAAACCATATTGCTTGTCACAGAGTAGGTTGTTTTTGTTGAGGTGGTAGAAAATTTCTCTATTTAACATGGATTCAACTTACAGATGCCACACAGAAGACTTTAATTGGTTTGTACTGATATGTAGACGATGATCTCCAGTATTTTTAAATACTGTGTAAACTAATGAGGTTTTCCAAGGTATTGAGAAGCATTTCTCTTTTATGCATCGATTGAACAGCTTTGCAATAGTAAGTGCTAGTTCAGGTTGCAACTTTTTGAGCAATATAAACTAGAATGATGCTTTATTTAGAAATCTATTCTTACCATGTACTGGATAAGGTGGGCGAAGCCAAGGCTGTAGCCCTTGATATATCCAAGGCCTTTGACAAAGTCTGGCATAAAGGGCTGTTAATGCAAATTAAATCGTACGGTATAACTGGACGTATACTAAATATAATTAAATCCTTCTTAGACAGTAGAAGCATACAGGTTGTCATTAACGGACGTACATCCAAGCAGCATAACATTATTATTCCTGATATTCATAAACGACCTCCCTGATAATATTGTGTCCGAGATAGGTATATTTACTGATGATATAACACTCTATAATATGCATGAAGGAAGAACAGATGTACATAAATCCAAGACAATGGCAAAATCGTTAGAAAATAACCTCCAATCTATAGTGGAATGGAGCCACAAATGGATGGTAACATTTAATGCTAGTAAAACTAAGCTGCTCCCCTTTAACAATTACAAGACGCCTCTTCAACCCCCTATATCCATGATAAATAGCACCCTACCTGAGAATTCTACCTTCAAACTCCTCAGCCTAACATTTGTGGGCAATATGAACAGGAACAAATGCATAGAGGACATTGCAAAGGCTGCTGCAAAGAAAGTGGGTTCTCCCTATCGAGCTAGAAGACTACTCACGCCTGAGAGTATCCTATACCTTTACAAGCCCACCATTCGCCCATGCAAGGAGTATTGTTGCCACATCTGGGGTGGTGCATCTACCACTAGTCACTCCCTCTTAGATAAAGTCCAAAAAAGAGTTGTCAATCTAATCGGTCCCACTTTATCAACTAAGCTCAAGCCCCTGTCTCATCGCCACAATGTTGCATCACTATGCCTGTTTTACAAATATTTTAATGGAATGTGAATGAACTCATTTCACTTGTACCCCCTCGACGTACATATCCCCGACAAACCCACTTAGCAATAAGATCTCACCCCTTCACTATTGATGTCCATAAATGCCAGAAAGCTTTCTATTCTAATGGTTTCTTCCCTCGAACAGCTAGACTTTGGAATTCCCTTCCTGCTGCCTGCTTCCCTGGCTGTACTGATATACAGAAGTTTAAATAACATAAACAGATATCTTGTTAATCTTTCTTAGACATGACCCCAAATAGTAGCCCCTTACGTTGAAGTGGCGATATGTTTTGTAAGGGGTGAACATGAGTAAAAAAAAACATTGGGAGGGGAGGCTGTTTTTAATTATTCTGTACTTTCACCTAGAAATTCAACAATTTAATAAAGAAAAGATGCCATAAACCTTGAAAATCCTATATATATATATGAGGCAAAGTAAAAGCACATGTGGTCACATGTTGTATGTAGAATATATATATATAAACAATGATATGGTTCGAATTCTGCACACACACAAAATAAAATTCTATCTAATAAATTGCATGGTCCGTATTCTGCACACATACATAATAAAATTCTCTCTAATAAATCGCATGGTCTGTATTCTGCACACATACAAAATAAAATTCTATCTAATAAATAGCATGGTCTGTATTCTGCACACATACAAAATAAAATTCTATCTAATAAATAGCATGGTCCGTATTCTGCACACATACAAATAAAATTTTATCTTATAAATAGCATGGTCCGTATTCTGCACACATACAAATAAAATTTTATCTTATAAATAACATGGTCCGTATTCTGCACACATACAAATAAGATTTTATCTAATAAATAGCATGGTCGATATTCTGCACAAAATAAAAAATAAAATTCTATCTAATAAATAGAATGGTCCATATTCTGCACACATCCAAATACAATTCTATCTTATAAATAGCATGGTCCATATTCTGCACACATACAAATAAAATTTTATCTTATAAATAGCATTGTCCGTATTCTGCACACATACAAATAAAATTCTACCTTATAAATAGCATGGTCCATATTCTGCACACATACAAATAAAATTTTATCTTATAAATAGCATGGTCCGTATTCTGCACACATACAAATAAAATTCTATCTAATAAATATCATGGTCCATATTCTGCACACATTCAAATAAAATTCTATCTAATAAATTGCACGATCCGTATTCTGCACACATAGAAAACATTTTTATCTAATAAATAGCATGGTATATATTCTGCACACATAAAAATAAAATTCTATCTAATAAATAGCATGGTCCATATTAAGCACAAAATAAAAAATAAAATTCTATCTAATAAATTGCATGGTCCATATTCTGCACAAAATAAAAAATAAAATTCAATCTAATAAATAGCATGGTCCGTATTCTGCACAAAAAAATAAAATTCTATCTAATAAATAGCATGGTTTGTGTTCTGCACAAATACCAAACAAAAATTCTCTCTAATAAATTGCATGGTCCGTATTCTGCAAAAAAGAAAAAATGAAATTATATCCAATAAAAAGCATAGTCCATACAAATAAAATTCTATTGAATAAGTAGCATGGTCCGTATTCTGCACACATACAAATAAAATCCTATCTAATAAATAGCAAGGTCCATATTCTGCACACATACATAATAAAATTCTATCTAATAAATAGAAGTGTCCGCATTCTGCACACATACAAATAAAACTTTATCTAATAAATAGCATGCTCCATATTCTGCACACATACAAAATAAAATACTATCTAATAAATAGCATAGTCCATATTCTGCACACATACAAAATAAAATTCTATCTAATAAATAGCATGGTCCATATTTTGCACACATACAAATAAAACTTTATCTAATAAATAGTAACGGTCGGTATTCTGCACACATACAAACAAAATTCTTTCTTATAAATAGCATGGTCCATATTCTGCACAATATAAAGAATAAACTTCCATCTAATAAATAGCATGGTCCGTATTCTGCACACGTACTAATATAATTTTATCTAATAAATAGCAAGGTTCATATTCTGCAAAAAATAAAAAACAAAATTCTATCATATAAATTGCATGGTTCGTATTCTGCACAAAATGAAAAAAGAAATTATATCTAATAAATTCCATGGTCCATATTCTGGAAACATACAAATAAAATTCTATCTAATTAATAGCATCGTCTTATTCTACACACATACAAAATAAAATTCTATCTAATAAATCACATGGTCCGTATTCTGCACACATATAAATAAAATTCTTTTTAATAAATAACATGGTCAATATTCTGCACAAAATAAAAAATAAAATTCTATCTAATAAATAAAATGGTCCATATTCTGCACAAAATAAAAAATAAAATTCTATCTAATAAATAGCATGGTCCATATTCTGCACAAATACAAATAAAATTCTATCTAATAAAACTTTTATTATTCCATAAAATTCCATCTAATAAAAGTCTCTCTAATAAATAGGATGGTCCATATACTGCACAAAATAAAACATAAAATTCCATCTAATAAAACTTTTATTATTCCATAAAATTCCATCTAATAAAAGTCTCTCTAATAAATAGGATGGTCCATATACTGCACAAAATGAAAAAATAAAATTCTATCTAATAAATAGCATGGTCCATATTCTGCACAAAATAACAAATAAAATTCTATCTAATAAATAACATGGTCCATATTTTGCACAAAATAAAAAATAAAATTCTATCTAATAAATACCATGGTCCATATACTGCACAAAAAAAAAAAGCATTCTATCGAATAAATTGCATGGTCCATATCCTGCACACATACAAAATAAAATTCTATCTAATAAATAGCATGGTCCATATTATGCACAAAATAAAAAATAAAATTCTATCTAATAAATAGAATTGTCCATATTCTGCACAAAATGAAAAAATAAGATTCCATCTAATAAATAGCATGGTCCATATTCTGCACAAATACAAATAAAATTCTATCTAATAAATAGTATGGTCCATATTCTGCACAAAATAAAAAATAATATTCTATCTAATAAATAGCATGGTCTATATACTGCACAAAAAAAAAAAAAAAAATTCTATCTAATAAATAGCATAGTCCATATTCTGCACAAAATGAAAAAATAAAATTCTATTGAATAAATAACATGGTCCATATTCTGCACGCATACAAAATAAAATTCTATCTAATAAATAGGATGGTCCATATTCTGCACAAAATAAAAAAAATCATTGTTTTATTGATGATATTATTTACAGTCTTTACTTTATGCATGAAAAAAAATACACAATTTAGCGATAAAAAAATTCAACTTTTACTTTCCCGTAAAAAATTATTTTATTAATTTTCTTTGTCAAAAAAGAAAGAAATTGCTATAAAAATAAACATACGGTAAGTGTTTTTCTTTCATTATTTTTTTTACTGTTTTGACTTTGACGATTGTTCGTTTTGATTCAGCCTTTTTCAGTTTTTATTTATTTCTGCATCGCAAAAGTCGGTTTTGTCACGTTCAAAAGCTGTACCAGTTCCGAAATTATTTATTAAATACTTTTAATCTTGTTTCATCCTTGCTCTCTTTTGAAAATAAGTAACATTGAGAAAGCATGACAAATAGATATGTAGAATTTGCCGGTTTTGATATCAGCCTAATGAGGTATAAACCATCCCTGAAATTATTTAAACACATCAGAGATTTCCCATCCTCAACAAATATAACAAGCATTTAATCTTTCTATGGTTTGATTAGAAACGTATCATATGCATTTGCCAGACACCTATCATTAAATGTAATCGCAGATTTTACTGGGATGATACTTTGAAGTAACTCTTTCAGCAGTCCAAAAATAGAAGCTTAAATAGCATGTAGGATGACATTCAAACATTCAAGATAAATCGCCCAACATGCCTGACTAAAGATTGGAGTTAAACAAGAATAGGATTTACTCTAAAGTCATTGTGACTGTCCATCTAAAACGAACCATCGTTGCCGGTCAGGACACTGGAAGCTTTTATAGATACACTGAAAGCCATTACATACTGACCAAAGGAGAAGCTTTGGCTATAACGTTTGGATTGAAAAGCTGTAGAGTGTTTGTTTTAGGCTGTCCCACCTGATATTTGCCAATGATCACAAACCTTTAGTGCTTATATTTAATATAATATTTTAGATGACATTAAGGACCCCAAGATATTAGACATCGGAGAACAGGCCCTGATGTAACAATTCAGGGCCATATCTATATCAGTTAATGCCAATGATGGGGAAAATGCTATGTCTTGCATCCATTACTAAAGTCGCAGTAGCTGAATCAGACAATCTGAAAGAAACAGTGCAAGCCAAAATAGAATCCCGATACAACCAGAAAACATCTCTCATCAATAGCTATACATACTGCAAGAGGCTAAAATAGATTATCAATATTTGAGCCTTGTAGATATGATAGAAAAATGGTTTCTTGAATGTACACCCCCAACATGAGAGTATTTTGGAATATTCAGAGTAACTTATACATGATTCAGTTCTTGAAGGAAGGTGCATATTATAAAAATAAGCTGTGAATTCATCGACCAACTCTGTATTGGCCAGCAAGAGGTCTATAATATGAGAAACAATATCAGATAACGTTTTTTTCTTTTTGGCCTAGCCTGGTATGAGTGCACAATTGCAAGAAAGATGGAATCAATGCAAAAGTTATAATAAGATTGCTCCATCAAATCTGCATTTGCACCTAGATTTTTCCACTTAGATTTGTCCACCTAGATTTGTCCACCTAGATTTGTCCACCTAGATTTGTTCACCTAGATTTGTCCACCTAGATTTGTCCACCTAGATTTGTTCACCTAGATTTGTTCACCTACATTTGTCCACCTAGATTTATCCACCTAGATTTGTCCACCTAGATTTATCCACCTAGATTTGTCCACCTAAATTTGTTCACCTAGATTTGTTCACCTACATTTGTCCACCTAGATTTATCCACCTAGATTTGTCCACCTAGATTTATCCACCTAGATTTGTCCACCTAGATTTGTCCACCTAGATTTATCCACCTAGATTTGTCCACCTAGATTTATCCACCTAGATTTGTCCACCTAGATTTGTTCACCTAGATTTGTTCACCTACATTTGTCCACCTAGATTTATCCACCTAGATTTGTCCACCTAGATTTATCCACCTAGATTTGTCCACCTAGATTTGTCCACCTAGATTTATCCACCTAGATTTGTCCACCTAGATTTATCCACCTAGATTTGTCCACCTAGATTTGTCCACCTAGATTTGTCCACCTAGATTTGTCCACCTAGATTTATCCACCTAGATTTGTTCACCTAGATTTGTTCACCTAGATTTGTCCACCTAGATTACCCCTTCAGTTACAAGCATTTTGAACATGATTGGACAGAGATAGCTTTGATGCACCAAGATGCTAAAGTTTCTACAGAATGCAATATATTACACAGATACTTTGTGAATTATGGTGTACCAAAGGAGATTGTTTGCAATGGTGACCCCCCATATAACTTTGATGAATGGGAGACGTTTTTAATAATATAGGACATATGCAAGTGAGTATCCTCAGCAATGGCAGCACCAAGGCAGCAGTCAAGTACATGCAACAGATGCAACAAATTGTTCACTGGATATAGACGAAGTAACAAACGCCCCCCTACTACTACATTGCGACACACCACCATCTGAAATAGGTGCGTCACAGGCAAAACTTCTGTTTGCTCTTCCATTGAATGACTACTTAATGAATCTTGTGAAATTTTGCCATGAGGAGCTGGAACTCACTGACATGCGCAAGAGGGCACTTGACTAGCAAATCTTCAACAACACTTAACCTACTGAAAATAGAACATGTGTCCATTTAAAACCAACATGGACATAAACCTCTGAACTGGAACAATACTGACATATCTGTTGAAACTTTCCCTCATATGCAGAACAGCATATTAGTTCATAGCAGCAGATGAACCACGCTTTGAAACTGCCACAACCTAGCATATGATGGCAATTTACCAGACAACAACATGAATAACCATGCTCCACAATCGCCTGTTTTACCTAACCCAATATATGTGGAAAGCTAACACTCTCCAACACAAATAATGCCGACATCACCCACCACACCAGGAACACCAATAAAGAACAAACTCTTGCAACATCAAACAATATACAAGGTGCCTTTAATAAGTTTCCAGACTTTTTTGTACAAACATTTAAAATTGTCGTAGACTCTAGAAAATTCAATATGTTATTGATATACATCTTAAGAGATGACTGACCAATGTTTATGATTTCAGTTCGAATGAACAGCTACAGCAGGAATTGGAATAGACCCTACTAAAGCCTGATTGTCACAGCTGGTGAATTTCAAAAATGCAATTTGGACGTAAGGACAGTTTTGAAGAACGATATGCAATAACATTCTGTTTTAAATTTGGAAAAAATGCCACAGAAACGCATGGAATGCTTCAGACTGATTTTGGACCATCTTGCATGGACCGAGCATCAGTTTTTAAGTGGTATAAGAGATTCAAGGAAGGCAGAGAGTCTGTGAGTGATGATGAGAGGTGTGGGAGGAGTAAGGAAGTCACAACACCAGAGTTGATTGGCCAAATAAAGAATTTCATAGATAAGGACCGCCATGTGTCTATAGAGACAATAAGTATACAGTTTGATGTCAGTGTGGGAACTGTACACTGTATTTGCAAAAAACTCAAGATGTGGAAGATTTGTACAAAATTTGTCCCAAGGGTGTAGTCCACAACTCCATCCTTGTCACAGACTATTTGTCAAGATGAGTATCAAGACAGTTCCTCACCCTTCATATAGTTCAGACCTTGCTACGACTTTTGGTTATACCCTAAGCTCAAGAAAAAGCTGTCGTTATGAGATAATTGAAGAGATAACGGAAGCCACGAAGAGGGTCATTGACATGCTCACATAAGTTCTTCCATGGGGCCTTTCAGAAGTTGTTGGAATGATACAAGAAGTGCATTGCAGCCGGCGGAGATTACTTAAAATGGGGTCTAGAGTTTCATGGGTGTATTATCAATAAAAGTGCTTATACGAAAAAAGTCTGGAAACTTATTGAAAACGCTGCATATAATGGTTTTCTTATCTTAATTATATAATTAAAGTTTCATTGTAAATGTAAAACGCTGAAACAAAACTTAATTGGAAATATATTGTTGCCATGCTTATAGACAAGCCGAGAAAGAGATTAGCAAATAAAGAATGAAAACACATTCATAATCTTGTCCTTTAACTAGAAAACTATAAATGAATTATCATTCTTTCTTAGCTAACTCCTTTCTCAATTTATTTACATATTGTCTGTGAAAGGGAATGCACATAGAGAAACTGATATTACGTTCTGTGTCTGCATAGTTTGAAGAACAAAGTCATTTACTGTTGTAAACATTAACATCATCAAATGCATGACTTTGACTGCTTGGATGTAATAAAAATGCTGCATGCTATCAGAGATATATTCAGGTAAGGAACTGTTCTGGGTTGAAAGAAAATGATAGAGGAAATATAAGTAACTGTTTTTTCGTTTTTTTTTTTACATAGGAATCACCACTTATCAAGGCCCGGAAGCCATTCGAGGATAAGGGTTAATGGGTATATATTAGTCATTGTGATTATAGCATAGTAAAATATAAGTAGTGGGAATTTTGTAAATTGGATTACTTAAGGGGGACGGTTCATCAAGAACTTGTTTACGTTAGACTTGAAGACAATCTGATTGTAGTCAGCTGGAAAGCAGGCAAATGGGAGAGAGTTCCACAGGCGTGCAGTTGTAAGAACGAAACTTTGTTCATGGAATCTACATTTAGGTTTAGGCACAGATAAAAAGTGTGGGAAATTGTTGATAATGGTTTTGGCTAGACGAGTGTTTTTCGTGAAAGTCTGGCGAGGGGGGGGGGCATAGATTGAAGCTCAGATGAGCACTTGCCATGAAAATAACGATAACTGTTGTGAGATTGTAAGATAAATCTAAAGTACATGTAGGCTTGAGTATCTGATTCAAGAGTATATGAACCCCAAGTCTGTACATGTGTTTATCCGACATAAGATATAAGATATAAGACATGGGAGGGGGATATCCAATCATGTCAAAATGATGTAGGCCTGATTATCTGATTCTAGACTATGTTCTCTTGTTAAGTGTTACGAATATAAACTCCAAATTCATGCAAGTGTTTACACTGAATCCTTACAGCACAGTGGGAAGTATCCAGTTATGAAAAAGCGATTAGAGAAGATTGAGGAGTGTAGATTGGTTCCTCTTAGTGCTAGGATAAGTTTACCAGGAGAAATGATTCTACATCATCAAATGTTGTTCTAAGTTTTCAGATATTTGTGAATGCGAGTTGCAAGGGCTTGGTGCTACTAGATCAGTCTGTCTGAAGATACTGGCTTCTTGACCTTAAATGTACCAAACATTCAAGTTATTGCCTTTTTCCTTCCCCCTTTGCAGAACTCAATCATGTTCTGCAAAGCCAAAAGCAAAAAACAACAGTTTTCCTTGTATAAAACAACTAAAGCAAACACCATGAATATTTGAAGTCATAAAGAATGTTACCAAAATGTCCAGATTCAGTGTTAAATAACTTAAAAAGACTACTAGCTGAGTTTTGATCTATAGTAAAACCGACTAGAGATAAATGCTGAATCCCTAAGTGCGACATGAAACTGCAGTTATCCTGATAATATACCACTGCTGATAGAGCATCTACACTTAGCAGTGCCTAAGAGTTAGGACACCTGTACTACCAGTTAAAAACAGCAGTCAACCTGTTAAATCTTTACTCTCATACTGTCAGAACAAGAGCCAGACAGAGTAGTCATATGAAGTTGAGTAGCAAGAAATTGTACCTAAGATAGAGAAATAAAGTTAAGTTATACGCCATCCATTGTCTAGTGAGGAAACAAAGCCAAGGTGTCTTTGAAGTGTCTCCGTGAATGAACCTCTGCACCTGGCTAATCAACAAAAAATAAGTACAAGCTGGGTGATAGATAGAACCTATCTACTCCTTAAGCAATCTAAGGTTTGGAAACTGGATATTTTCTTTGAGATTTCAACTTGAGGAAGATTGTCAACCAGAACTAAGGTGGCCTTCTTCCCCAATTGGTTTGGTGCTAAGATGTTTGAAGTCATCAGGATTTTTCTTCGAGCTAGATAATCTAACAAGATCTATGGCTCCATCTCATGAAGAAGAATAATCCCACGTCTAGGTATTATACCAGGTATTTCAGACTTTCTTAAAAGTCTCCTGAGTCCAAGACCAGTGCTGTTTTATAACACCGGATGATGACCCGTGTTCCACTTTTTTTCCAACCCATCTTATCAGTGGTCCCCATTCTCTACATGTTCCCCCAACCTTATGATCACGATACTAGTGTTATATAGTCACTTGTTGAGAAAATTCTGTGTAGTTGTGAGTTGGTCCTTGCATTTGTGGAGATAATAGTCTTGGTGACCGTGTTGCTTTCATGCTGCGTCATGGGACCAAACTCATTGGTTTGTGCTTGATCGGGTCTTGGATATCTACTTCCATATCTGTGTCAGATATGTCATCTGACATCACTACATCATCATCCGTCTTTCCCATGTCCATCATCTTGTGTACGTCACATGGGAATATGCTATCCTCCATTCTTGGCCTTTGGGGAGGTAGTTGAGGGCGTGATTGCATGGGCGAATAATCTGGCATATCATATGGAGGAAATGACGATTGCGTAGTGTGATCCTGCTGCTTCCATTCAACCGTATCCGACATTACATATTAACCTTGATCTCAACAACTCTCTCCATTTTTGTCCATCATTGTGAATATGGTCCCTCCTGATTCTGTACCTGAACGGATTCACCGACCTGAAGCTGTTTGAGTGGAAGGCTGTGCATGTTGTACTATTCTTTGTTTAGCACATGCCGTTTTTCTCAATTCTTTGGTTTCTGCCAGTGCTTCTCATGTTCGATCATATAAAATTTCAACTGGTGATAATCCGAGGTCTTGGTGGAACATATTGCTATGTATCATCATCACTTGTACTGCCTGATCATGGTGTAGGTGGCCATAGCCATCAATGCAATCTATGAGCATTCTTTTGGCTATTTTTACAGCCAGTCTGGCTCGGTCATTACTTTATGGATAATGTGTGGATGATATATGTCCTTTTATGCCCCAGTCTTCCTGGAACGATTTATACTCCAGTGAGTTGAATGGTAGCCCTCCCTCAGATGATATCTCGTCCAGTGCACCATATATGCAGAATCAGCCCCTCAATGCATTGCATAAAGCTGTAGCCTTCTTTGATCGTAGTGGGACAACCTCAATCCAGCTGGTGTATGGGTCCGCATACACCATGTAACTCTTCCTATGCATATCCAGTAGGTCTGGACCCATAGAACAATTTTATGATTACTGTCATCTTCACAATGCAATGGACGAGTTTCGTTATCATCATGATGGGAATTCTGGGTTTGATGGTGGCATTAGTTGTTCTCTCAGTTGGGATGGAGCAATCGAATTGCATTTTCGACGTTGTTACCTTGTTTGTTGGATACTAACATCTAGACATGGCCAAAATAATCGTTGTCTAGTGTTAGCCAACACCCCATACACTCCTTGATGGGTGACGTGCAGTGTCTATCGTACTTCTGTTTTGGTATCTGAATTTTTATCCTCTTTTATGAGTACCCCTTCCAGACAATATAGTTGGTCTATCATCAGTCAGAATTGCCGAACTTTTGGAGGCAGTTCATCATGACCTTGAGTACCTGTCGAGTATATATATTGCTAACGTTCGGTATTCCTCGTCAGTGGCCTCTGCTGCCATGATTCTATCCTAGGTTATAGCATGAAATTTAGGGTCATGCACATACGCTGCTGTGATTGATGCTTGCATGCCCCCCCCTCTCGATCTGCTGAGTAGTGTCGGTGGTCTTTAATATGCTATGTCTTGACAGTGTCGGGTGTCAGGAGGTGCAGTCTGGTGCAGCGTTAAGTTTTCCAGGAACGTGCTTAATCCAGAACATGTACATTAACCACCGTTCTTTGAAAGAAAACAAGTGAGGGTGCTTTATGTTTTCTCAGAACTTGATCTGAGAATATTTTTACCAGTGACTGGTGGTCCACTGTAACCAATAAATTTGGGCACTCCAAAACAAACATCCTACAAGACTCAAATCCATATATCAATGCCAGAGCTTCTCTCTCTATGGGGGAGTAGCAAGATTCTGCATCCTTTGTAAAATGGGATCTGACCAAAATCATTTTCCGGTAGTCCTTACCACAGTTTGGCCCTAATTCCATTGGACACTGGCAGTGTTTCTGAAACAGAAAATACGAGTACACAATGCTAATCTTACTATTAGGTTGGTGTAAAAACAATATCATTTCCTCACATATGTTACTTTTATATATGATTTCTGAATTAATTCATAGATATATATAGCCATGTTATATATCATTTGGAAGTGCGTTTTTTGCTCTATCGAATTGTGTTATTCGTTATGGTTCTAAATCTCTTCATTAATTTTTTTGCAGGCTTTTCGACAGCATGGACAAAATTCAAATCCGCACGATTTTCTTGTTCCAGTTCAAACTAGGCTGAAAAGCTGCTGAAGCCAATCCTCAAAAACCACATTGCTTTTGAACTCAAGGTTGACGACTTGTTGTTTGCCATTTAAAGCAAAAGGGAAGTCAAAAAAGTTGGATATATGGGTGCCACATGAATTAAGCGATAATAAAAAAATCGTGGTTTTGAGGTGTCTTCTATGCTCCATCTGTGCAACAAAAACGACCCATTTCTCGAGCAAATTGTGATGTGTAATGAGAAGTTGAGCCTCCACAACAATTGGCGATGTTTGGCACAGTGGTTGGATGACGGAGAAGGTCTACAACACTTTTCAAAGCAGAAATTGCAACAAAAAAGGTTGTGGTGACTGTTTGGTGATCTGCGGCCAGTCTCATCCACAGCTTCTTGAATCCGGGCGAAACGATTATGACGGAGAAGTACTGCCGACAAATTGACGAAACGCACCCGAAGCTCCAACGTATGTGCCCCAGATTGGTCAATATGAAGGGACCAATTCTCCTCTATGACAATGCTCGCCTGCATGTTGCTCAACTGACCCTGCAGAAACTGGATGAATTAGGTTATGAGACTCTTCCTTATCCCCTATATTCACCGGACCTCTCGCCCACCGATTATCACTTTTTCAAGCATCTCAACAACTTCCTGCACGAAGAATGCTTCAAAAGCCGAGATGATGCCGAATCAGCCTTCAATGACTTCATCGCTTCCGGAACTCCGGATTTCTATGCTAATGAGATAAATAAACTTTTTCTTGTTGGCAAAAATGTGTCGATTCTAATGGTTCATATTTTGATTAATATAGTTTATTATGAAAGGAGTTATGATCTTTTGAAGTTGAATGTCAAAAACGAGATTATTTTTGCACCAACCGTATATAATCGTTGAGAGACAAGTTGCCCTGTTCATCTCAAATGTTTTAACCGCTTCTTGATTTTCTGAATCATTTTTTCTTTTGACTCTTTGAGTAGTTCGTTTAAGATAGCATCCCAATAGAATTTGCAGTCTTTTGTGTGCAAAAATTCTCGAAAGGGGGACATGATATCAGCCTGTGAAACGTGTATGATACCTTGTTAACAAGCCCAAACCACAATCTGACGTCGGTGATGTTCGTTGGCGTAAGGAAGTTGAGAACGGCTTTCCCCATTGCTGTGACATTCAATTTTTGTAGGTTCACTGTCCCCCTTGGTGATCTTTCCTTCTTCGGTGCATCCACCATCCTCAAACATCATACTCTATCCTCAAACATTCGACAGCAAGTCCCCTTATCTAAGGCATGCCCAAATTCGGCATGGAACTCCTGTATCAAAGATATTTCGATTTTTATGGGAGGCAGCATGCCAGATGTGGTATTGCTGCTAATTTCTATTTTTGCTATTTTTTACTGCTGTCATGTTGCATCACTTGTTGATTCCATTGTCGACCTCTCTAGTTTTCGATACATTTTCTGTAAGTGCCCAATAATTCCACAATTATGGTATCTCAGTTCTTCTGTCCTTTTAGTTCGTTGGGGTGTGATGTCCTCCCATACCCATCACACGAGTTATTTTGAGGGGTTCTGGGTAACTCCCCTTTCTAAGACGGTTTCTTCTCAGATCTCATTAAGCCAAACATCGAATGCTCATTTAGGCTGCTTTGCAAATGAGGAGTCACTGTATCCGTTGTGTCTAGACTAACCAGTCTGTGAAATTTCTGTTCCACTGTTGTTAAAATATTGGCTCCGGCCAACGGCTTGCACTGGTAGTTTGTATTTGCAAGTCCAGCTCTGAGTTGGTCAGCCACCATGTCCTCTGAATAATTTATAGTTAGTTGACCGCTCTTAGGACACTGGACAATAAAATTGCAAAACCTCGATTGGGGCTGAAGCTTTGCAAAAATCTGTGCGGGCTATACTGAGAGCATTGGGCCTTGCTAGATTAAACAAAAGTCTATTTACTTTATTTAAGCAAGTCATTCTTAACTCATTGCCTATTTCCACAGGGTCGGTTAAACTGCACATTTGTTTGTACTGGATCCATGTGTCGATGAATAATGCTCAGTCCCTGTTAGTGTAACCATGCTTGATCATAGGTGTGTTCATTTTTCCTGCCAAGGCGAAACTTGTTTTTTTTTTTTGTAAATTTGCTGATGAACGAGTAATGTTCATCATCGTTTTGTCCTGACGCGATTATTATTCAAATTTTAATAAGAAAAAATTACCATTCAAATTTCAGTAAGAAAACATTATCCTGTAAAAATAAATCCTGTTCGTAGCACCATGTAAAGTGGACTTAAAAGTCTCGTGAGTCCAAGACCAGCGCTGTTTTTTTTTTATAACGACTGGTGTTCCACTTTTTTCCAATCCGTCTCACCAGTTGTCCTTATTCTCTACACTCTGCACCAAAAAAAAAAGAGAAAAAAAATTCTATTTAGGACCAGTTTTCATGCCTCTTCCAGAGACAAAAAAATAAATAAATAAATAAAGATTAGTTTCTCTCTTATAATACATAGAAGGAGGATAAATTTAAAACATTGGATTTTTCGCCTTTAATCTCTGAAGACACATGAGATAGACGCATGGTAGAGAAAGAGAGATCATAATAAAAAAGTTCATTCCGAAAGACTGACAACTTGGATCAATTGTCAAGTGTTACAAAGACTAAAAATTAAGTTCTAAACAGAGGTAATTCCATAGGATTAAAGTTGATAGATCGGGTCCTGAATGTGACTGTGAGAATGATTGAATCAATGTACAGAAATGCTCACAGTTGTGTTAGAATAAAGAGCACATTTAATTATTTAATTTAATGATTTAATTTAATGATTTAATTTAATGATTTGATTTAATGATTTGATTTAATGTTGAAGTTTAAGTACATCAGGATTCTGTGCTGAGTTTGCTGCTTTTCATCTGTGTCTTAGAAGCATTGTCTGTGGAGAAATGATGTATGTGAGTTAATATTTGTTGTGAAACAATAGAAGGTTTACTTGTTAAGTTAAAAAGTAAAGACAGGAGAGTGAATGCCCCCAAAACTAAAGTTGTCATGTTGGGCACTGCCAGGGCAACGCCAGATGGCATAAGAAATTAGTATTAATATTATTATTAATTGTTATCAAAGACTAGATGATGAATGTGAGAAATGCAATAAAGGAAAAATGTTGTGAATAGAAAAATGGTTGGATAACAAGAAGGATGTTAACTGTTTTAACGTAAACTGAGCAGGTTAGGAATTTTAGTTGATAACAAATGAAATCAGGCGATGGTCATGTAGTGATACGTGTATTGATGATGTAATTTAGAAAGGAAGATAGTTTTTTGATATTCACGTAGAGTTAGTGAGTTAAAAGTCAGAGTTGGTGAAAAATAGTCAAGCTGAACAGACAAGGGAATTAGTTAGCGACCCTGGGGTTGTGGCCTCTATATGCCAGCAAAGCTGTTGGGTATATAATATAGTAAAAAATATAGAATGAAATAAGCATACAACGTTTTAAGTGGGGAAACATTGAATGAAAGTTGCTGAAATACACCTGAGACTTTTGGTTGTTTCCTTGGGATGAATCTTCATTTGCAGCATCCAAGATCTGTCACAACAAGACCCAAAGATGGACAAGGTATGTTTTTCCTATTGGCCAGATTTAAAATCCCAACAGAACTGTTTTCAGTCCCTTTGTATCGTCTGTGTTTGTTATACGTCTTGCTAAAAACATGTTCTACACGCGCCAACAAAACGATCATGAACTAGAGAAACATTATGGACTAGACGATAACAAACACTAAAGACTCTCACATACATGAACACTTTATATGCATGCTATTATATAGACTCCAATATGCAACATACATCGATGTAGTCATTTGTAAATATACACCTCGTTATATAGATGACTATATAACAAATTGCTGATCAGTGATTGCAGTGTTGGAAGATGCATGCAGAACAGGTAGCCTTGTTGAAAGAATGGACGAGAGTTTCTGGATTAGTCGATGTAAAAGAATTGAAGTAGTAGGGTCATCCCTCAAGAAACGCCCAAAGAAAACATGGGAGGAAGTGATAAAGATGGACTTGACAGAAAGAGGGATAAATGAAGACCTGGCCAGAAATAAGTTAGTTTGAAAGTCAATTCTTAAAGCTGTCCAACATATGACAACATGTAAAATTGATATTAAACCGAATATAGTGATATTCAGCTTACAATATAATTTTAACAAGCATTATTACAAGGTCGTCAATCTAGTATTAAAAGTAATAAGAATTTTCAATATAATTATGTAAAGTATAAAAGAATTAATGAGATCTCATGAGACTTGCTAGTTCAGCCAAGTGATTGCAAAATTACTCTGTTCACCTTGACTCTTTAATAAACATTCTTTTCTATTCTTTAATGTTAGTTGAATAATTTCCGGAAGATTTTCTGTTAACCTTGATATTAGGGTTATAGCAGATACAGACATAGTTTGAAAATGCACAGCATAAAATTATAACTTGTGTCAGAGGACTCCTGCTTAACCCTATCGGAAGTGACTCAATGAACCTCAAACAATTCAGCCAGGTTAAGAAAAACTATTCTAAAGGATAGATCAAAACAAACTTGATCGAATGAATACAAAAAAAGATTCTAGCAAAATATATTAAAACAAGGTTTACTTCAATAGATTGTCATCTTGTTGAAAGATGTCATTTTCCAAACGTTTTCTTAATAAGATAAAATATATGAGATAGCAGACATTGTGGTGTCAGACTTGACTCAAATGCTTTTGAGAAATTTCTCAGCATGTCTTTGTTCAACTTAGGAGGAAAATATCGAGATTGATAAAGAGAGAACGAAAAATTAGAAAGATTGAAAGGGAGATAGAATGAAAAACTTAAAGAAAAAGAAAAGAAAAGGAAACTAAAATAAAAACTACTTGAAAAAAGGAAGAAACAAACAAGATGAAAAGAAAAACTACAGGAAAAAAAATTACTGTAAAGAAAAAAAAAGAAAAAGAGGCAAAAAAAAAGAAAGAATGAAAAAAAGAAACGTGTAGTGAAAAGAAAGAAAAGACAGACTAACTGAAAATTAAAAAAGATAAAGAAAGAAAACTTACAAAAAGAACGAGAAGAAGACATTGGGTCCATACGTGCCATGTTTGTTTTGAATAGGGATAAAAGAAAAAAGAAGAATTTATTCATTCACTCTGGATGCTTAGCGATGAGACTGCTATTTCAAACTAAACGTTCCAGACAAAAAAAAAAAAAGAAGATATTTTAAACTTAATATTTCCAGACTCCACCAAAATGCTATTTCAAGCTAAACGTGACAGACACGAAAATGTTATTTCAAACCCAGAGATCAAAAACCTCAACAAAATATTCTATCCCAAAATAAAGCATTCTAGACCCTGCCCAACTCCCCAAATATCCTCTTTTAAACTTAAGAATTCCAGACTCCTCAAAAATGCTATTTCAAGATTAAATGTGACAGACCCCCAAATCCGATTTCAAACATAATCGTGACAGACAAAAAAAAAAAAAAAAAATGTTGTTTAAAACTTAATCGCGACTGACGGATGAAAAATTGCTATTTCAAATATAAGTCTTCCAGGTACTCTCTTCCCCCAAATCTTATTTCAAACTTAAACAACATGAATGGGAACAAATATATTGAGGACATTGCCAAGGCTGCTGCAAATAAGGTGAGCTTTCTCTACTGTGCTAGAAAATTACTCACACCTAAGTGTATCCTGTATTTCTACAAAGCCACCATTGAATTGCATGGAATATTGTTACCACATCTGGTCTGGTGCATCTACCAGCAGTCTCTCACTCTTAGACTGGGTCAAAAAAAAAAGAAAAAAAAAAGAAAAGAGTCACAAATCTAATAGGTTACGCTCTAGGGATAAAAAAAATGCTATTTCAAATATAAGGGGCTGAAGTAGTTCTTCGGGGTACAGATGAAATCGATGCTTCCTGCATGCTGATTGGTCAGTGTGTGATCAAACCACATAATCGGGACATTTCTCCAAGAGAGGAAACAAGTCTTTATTTATAACTGCTACACTTTCACGAGTATGACAGATTTTGGTTTAGAACTCTGATTCTTCATAGTTGTGTAGTGTATTCAGATTTGGCAAAGCATAAGAGCATTCAATTCTTTTAGTCATTGTTATAGGCGTAAAATCTTCGTTGAGAACTTGAGGAATACTCTTTGTTCTTGTCTATTGTTTTACCCAACGTTAGTGAGGCTGGCCGTAGATTTAAAAAGTAATCTCTTTTCTTTTTAAAGACGATAGAAGTCTAGTCATCGTCTAGATGAATTAGAATTCTGTAATTTTGCTTCTTAGTGAGATTTCATCTTGAAAATGCAATCGTAACATGGATCCACACCTTTAGGCTTTTATGATGAGCGATTTTTCAAAAGAAACATTTTTTGTGGTTGCTTCTTTCAGCAGAGAACAAAAAAATATTATCTATTGACTTAGCTAACAAGATAATGGAAACTGATTTTAGCCTCTACATGTCGGAATTTGTTGCTGCAGGTTTGAGCTGACAAACGACCTTGGTCAGTCATCAGATGAATCATGTGACAGCTGACATCACATAATGTCAAATCATTTCGTGCAAACACATGTTGTTGTCATTGTTACGAAGTATTAAGGAACGGCTGTATTCTAATAGAAATGTGAATGCTTGATAGGCAGGCAACGGATGTGGGAAAGATGAACAATTAAAATGAGAGAAAAGAGAAAGAAACTGAAAGACAGATAATCCGAAAATGCTTTTGTTCAGCCTTCAGTTTTAACTTTTCAATTACTGTAAATAAAATATTAATAGCAATTAATGGGATTGTATCATATCTATATACATCATAATCACCTTGACACACTGGTTCCTGTCAGATGACTGAAGTTCAATACTAAAATGGATGACCATTTGGGAATTCCATGTGATGCATGTGCACTCCGCTTATCTCGGCATTGTTTCCAGTCATCCTGGACTTCGCCTTGCCACTGGACTCAAGCAGTACCGATTCATATTAGATGTGGTTGGAGATTGTGCAACCCTTGCTTCGCAAGTACACGTGCAGCTACCCTAACAGGGCGTATCCATTATCTTTGACGATGGTGACCATATCTGCCATAATTTATCCTGTTGTTATAGTGTAACCATATGCAATGCTGCATGTTTAGTGGGGTGCATAATTGCTATGCATGCAGACACGGCAGGATCGCAATGAGAAAAATAATGGAAAAGAAGCCATTCAAGAAATTGCTTGCATTCTTTGAAATAATAATGAACTCTTAGATACGAGGTTCCATGCTGCGATTATTAATCGCTTAATGCCAGTGGCATTTATCTTAGGCAAGTTGAACCGGCTTCCTACAAAGGACGAAGTTTCAAGAGAATATGAAATTTACAAGCGGTCCCCAGTCGCATGTATCTCCCAATTAGAGGAAATGACAACATTAGCTTTTTGCAATTCTTGCAGGCAGGTATCAACGTCCTAATTGCATACAGTGCCTCTTATTCTCAAATGGTCAGCCATCTGATATTGACCAGGCTCAGTGTTGCTTAATTTCGGTGATCTAATGAGAACCAATGTATCAACGTGATTATTCTGAATATATGAATCGCTTAAGATATCCTAAAAGTAATGTTCATACCAGATGATGGTCAGTTAGTTTCTTATACCCATAGATTAACAGCTGATAATCTTGACTGATCTCACAGTGTGTTCCAAGTGAAATCTATATACATATTTTCCATCAGAGAGGAACAAGGGGAGTTCAATCGGGTTTCTGTGGTTCTCAAAGACAGATGACCCTTTGATTCATAAACTGATGAACTGTTTACGTTCAGTTGGAAGATATGTTTGACTTGATTTGCAGACCTGTTGTTGTTGTTCAGCTGAAAATGGCTCTTGCTTGGTAGAGAAACCAAACATAATTGTAGCCTCACACGATAAAACTTTTTGACTGGAGGTGTTAGGACTTTGAAGAAAAAGATTTCCTCTATTTCAGCACTGACCCAGACCACATCATGATACTAAGGCCAAAACTGAAATCAAATTAGGATCGTAAGAAGATTAGAATACAAAGAGATAAGTTATAGCACCACAGTGAAGGGAGAGGACAATAAGAGAAAGGCGTAAACAAATAAATGAAATAGCGCCAAGAGTTTTTATTGAAATTATAGCTTTATTCAACAGCAGCTTTTACACGATAAAATTTGTATTTTTTGTGCCATCTTCCAATGTTTATTTGAAAAACCTTTCTAATTTTCATTAAATTAAAAACAGACAGTAAGTTTATTCTTTAATTCTCTGAGTGTTCTTTTCACATATTTATCTATTTACTTTTACAATTAATTAAGTGTGCAAATGTATACACTAATTTACAATGTACTAACACTGACTGAAGGCACTTGTCAAAATCTTTTTAGCAATTCATATCGATCGAAGATATGTCCTTGGCAATCAGTTTAACAGAGTGGGCCACTATAATAAGAACTGCCTTTCTGTTATAAACCAGTTAAGGGCTTCTAAGGAAAACAGAATGCCGAAAGGTAACAACACGGATTACAAAAACATACAAAAAGGTGGGTAGTTCGTCTAACAGACAAACGACCTAGGGTGATCCACCGGATCTTCCACCTCACGGCTTAATCTTCCGGTATTTATTAAGTGTGGAATAGTCTATGAGTAGGTAACACAGGTTAGCTCCACCACAACACTTTATCAGGTTCTGGCATTATTTTGTTCAATTCTAGAAAATTCACCCTCCCAGGCTTTACCTTCTCAATTTAAGAAGGGTTTAGTTTATTTTTAATCACTTGAAGCGCCCCTATGGGAGAATGCCAACAGGACTGCTCAAGCATTTTTTGTTGAGCCAGTGTTCACTGCCTCTTGTGTGCTAGTCTTTCTATCCCTACCTTATGATCTTGTATCACTCCCCCCCCCTTTTGTTGGAGGGAGGTAAATACCCATTGACCAACTGAGCCAATAGTCTAGTTTTATTTACTTGCCATTATTTTTCTGTTAAAGCTTAGTTAAAAATACTTATTCTTTTGGAAAAGCTGCTTATTTACCCACACAATTGCAAAGTTAGACTTGAAGCCTGTTTATTGTGGAAATTCAGCTCTCTAAAAAGGGAACACTTTGGATGGGTGAAAAATTAGTCATGATCGACCTATTGGCATTACCTAATGAGGGTACCCCAGGAAATCGGCCATAAATTACACCCACCATCCTAAAATAGGATGTGCTTAACTAAACTCGGATCTCTTATTTCTCTTTGTAAAGCATTCATGCTACAATCACAGTAAATAACTTTTCCTTCATACTGCATACCTGAAACTAAATGTAACTTCCATGAACAAAGTTTCTTTCCAAATACTTCTGATATGTTAGATACAATATCATAGGGCTAATCCTCTGCTGACTATACGTTTTCAAGTCTAACGTAAACAAATTCTTGTCAAACCGTTCACTTAAATAATCAAATTCTGACCTTTTCATCCATCATTCCCCATCTACTCAAGGTATTATTGATTGCTAACCGTCGCTCTCATTAACTCATCCTCGAGTGATCTTTGAACCTTGATAACCAGCAACTCATTCGTAAAAACATATAAAAAGAATTACATAAGAGGATGACCTTTTGAGACCGACCAAAATAGATACTACATTTTTATTCTGGTCAAAGTTTACTTTCAATATTACGTTTTTTGACCTACGTCTTGTGTACAGATTTTTGACAACAATCTCATTTGTTGAGGCTTTCTTCAGGGCAAGTGATTGATTTTTGAACACAGAAGGCACATCTGGGGTTTTGCCAAAGATCAATTGTTTAAGAATATAGCCATGCACATCATGTATGATATTCTTGGTCTTAACAAACAATCTCAAAGTGATATTTACCTTCATTTACTGTCTTCAATAACATTTCTCCAAGAACAACTTTACATTGTTCAATAAAGTCTTTATGATAGCTGAGTATAAAGAAAAAAAAAAGAAAGAAACAAACAAAGAAAAGTACTTTTATAGGAGGGGACCCATATCATCCTGAATGTTTTTGATTACGATTCATGAAATAGATCGAAAACGGCCGAGTAATCACGGAACAGTAAATCAGTACCGACATCAAATTAAATGAAATAACATTTTCATTTTTTTCCCTGACTTAAGGTTAGGTTTAATTAGCATCCCACTCCATGTTTTCAAAAAGGGTTTAATAATTTCCTTTAAATTTTAAATCGATTTTATTTCTTTTCTTTTTATTTTGGAAGTTTTTTTTCAACTTTATTTTTTAAGAGGGCTAAACATTTTTTAACCATGTCTCGAACCCTAACTTAACCAAAAGGATTCATTCTACACATTCATGAGTACGTTTCGGTCAGTTAGTTACTAGTAACTATAAACATCTTCAGGCGATGTTGCTTTCACAAAACCTTAGTCTGTAAAAATATCATTCAGGGATTCAGCTATCACACACAAAAAAATTTATCACGAGGTCACATTACATGTTATTAAGTATCATGTAGTATAATTTTCGTTTTGTGTGATTGCTCGATCTCTGAAGAATTTTCATTACAGAGTAAGCTTTTGTGTAAGTAACATCGCCTAAAGAGTTCTCTAGTTACTAGTCACTAGCTGACTGAAACATGTTCATGAATGTGGCGCGACATACAAATGCTTATGTAAAACAAATAAAAAGCACATATATATATATATTATTTGTTTTTGTTTTTGTGATACGTTTTGAATGAATTCAATTATTTACGTAAGTGCATTTTTACCTAAATGCGAGTTGGGAATAATTTTCCCTTTAATCAATTTTGTACCCCCATATGGAGAGCGGCATATATATTGTTTTTAAAATATACTTATCTACTGACACGTGTTTCGTCGTCTACGACTCATCACAGTGGCTGAATTACATATATATATATATATATATATATATATATATATATATATATATATATATATACAGGATGACCCCAACAAACGGGCCCCGTGTACACTTTATGTGATATCTCCATTATTTTTTCACCGATTGCCCTTATTTTACAGGACATGGCAGAATCAACGACCGTGAATACACCAAGCCCCCAGTGGGAGCTGGGACAAAGAATACGCTGTGTTAAATTTTACTACAAGACAGGCTCGTTTAAGAAAATCCAGAACAGTTTCATGTGGCAGTTCGAATGTGAAAAGGCTCCATCCAAAAGCAGAATTCAGAACTGAGTGGACCACTTCGAGAAGTATGGGACCGTGGATAACCTCAACGCTTCCAGACAGAACCGTTCAAGCGACTCGGGACGTCCCAAGAAGCGAACAGCCGAGCTGGTCAAAAGAGTGAGAGAGTCTCTCTAGCAGAGTCCGAAACGCTCTGTGCGTAAGCGAAGTCAGTCCCTCGATATGTCCCGTGAGACTTGCAGGAGAGTACTGGTGAATGATATCAGGGCTTACTCATACAGAATACAGACGCTTCAGACCCTTACAGCCTCAGACAAGAAGCAGAGGAGGGCTATGGCAGATGCTCGAGAAGATCGAGGAGACACCAAGTTTCCTTAACCTCCTTTGGACCTCAGATGTAGCCCACTTCCTTCTTGATGGAAAGGCGAACTCCAAGACAAATGTCTTCTGAGGGTCCTCCAGACCCAATGAAGTAGCCACCAAGCCCCTGCACTCTCCTAAGCGCACGGTGTAGGCTGCAATCTCAGCCAGATGCATTATCGGACCAATCTTCATCAAAGAATCTGGTGCAGCAGTGAGAGTCACCAAGGAGCAGTATGTGGAGGTCCTCAAAACCTTCAAGAGTGAGCTCCATACCATCTACCCGTCGCTTGTGAGCAAGTTCTGGTTCCAGCAGGATGGAGCAAGTTCTCACACCTCAAACCTGTCCCGAGATTGGCTGAAAGAGAACCTCGGAGGCCGAGTGATCAGTCTCAAGACTGATTTTGAGTGGGCACTCCATAGCCCGGACCTAAGCCTCCCAGATTTTTTTTATTTGGGGCTATCTTAAGGACAGAGTCTACACAGGAAAGCCCAGAACCATCACAGAACTCAAGGAAGCCATCAGGGAGGAGATGAGCGCCATTACCAATTCCGTCTGTAAGAACGTCATGGACAACTTCGTGCTGCGCCTCAAGAAATGCACGGAGCTAAACGGAAGCCATCTAGAACATATGCTGTAGAACAGAGAAAAAAGGTCAAAGACCCTAGTGTTTTGATGTGATGTTTTGAATATAATAAACTAATTATGATCAAAGTTTCATTTCATTCGGATAAAACACTAAGAAATGAGGGCCTAATTAGAGCTGGGCCCGTTTTTTTTGGTCACCCTGTATATATATATATATATATATATATATATATATATATATATATATATATATATATTAGTGATAGGGCGATTCCTAGATTTTTCCCCGATACAATTACCGATTCTGTATTAAATTCCCGATTCCGATACAATTACCGATTCTGATTCCGATTCTTTATACATCTCTAAATATTTAACTATAGAGTTGTTATTTTTCGCCGCTCATTGTAAAAACACAAGTTAAATGTTCAGATTTTTTTCTCAAGCATAAAAATACATTCGTTGGCGATGATTTATAGATTTTAGTTTTACTGGTCATTTGAAATCAATAAATATTGATTATTTCATCATTACTACCAGCAGTGGAAGATTTTGCTTTAAACAAAATCAAATTTAAAAAAGACAATTAAAAGAATCGTTTTGGTTTCACAAAAGTACCGATTTTTCCGATTCTGATTAATTGTTAGAACACTAATATATATATATATATATATATATATATATATATATATATACTAGCAAAAGTACCTGTCGTTGACTGGGTTCAAAAACAGCCTACAGAAAATGGACTCTGATTTATGAAAGTATGATAGGTTATGAAAAGGAAGGCTTGTAAAGAGATAGCTTCGAATTTAGTGGTATCAAAACCAAAGCAAAATATGATGAAAGTAAAAATAGAATAGATAAACCCCATAATTTATTATACCATACCTGTTCACACTGAAACACTTATCACAATATTTTTTGGATCTATATTAAAAAACCTTGTTAAACTTTGCGACATATTTCCATTCTATGGAGGTCAGGTGCGAACGAACACCCCATAATTTTATTATACCATATTTCTTCAAACTGAAACATAATTATCACAGATAAATATGAAAAGTCTTTATCAAAGTTTGTGCCTATTTCCATTCTATGGAAGCCAGGCACGAACGCAGACCCCACAATTTTTATGAACTACCGTTCTGCCAGATCAAACATACCCATTCCTGATCCTCGATACATCTTCTATCATTATATATAATCAGTTTTTTTTAAAATAGTCAACCATATAGGAGCCTATTCGTGACCACACACACACACACACACACACACACACACACACACACACACACACACACACACACACACACACACACACACACACGCGTTCAGCTTTATATTATAGATATATATATTTGAGGTTGTTATTTTCCAGAGGTAAGGTAACCAGTGAAGTATGACGAGCTTAATGCAAGAGTGCTCAATACCGAAGTAGAGCATGATATACTTTCAATTTGTTTTTACATAAGCAATAGTGTGTTGCTACACAGTCATGAGCATGTTTCGGTCTTCTAGTATTGACATTGAAAAGGAATCTGTCTAGACTGATTCCTTTCAATGTAAGTGTGATTGCCTGAAGAGGTCTCTAGTTACTAAATACTAGAAGACCGAAACATGCTGATGACTGTGTAGCAACACATTACTGCTTATGTAAAACAAATTAAAAGTATATATATATATATATATATATATATATATATATATATATATATATATGCAGTTGTAGATTTTCTCAATGGAACATAAACGCTTATGTCTTTGCAGAGAAAACAAAATAAGCATGTTCCTGATTAATGAATACAAATTTAAAAAAATCTTTATATTTATTGGATTTTCTTTCCTTCTCGTGGTCGAACAATTTAAATTTCAAAACCTCAATTTGATATCATTCTGTCTCCTCAGGGAAGAAAACATTTTTTTTCTTTCACTCCTATTTTCTGACGTTGGAATGTTTTTCCCTTCTCAGATTTGACGCACCTTGTATGTTAAAAAAAAATCCAGTACGTCTTTAACTTCTCACTGTATTCTTGTAATTTACATTTTTTACGATTTTTTTAAAATTCAACAGTCGAATTACAGCAATAGTTATGTTGTATCCAACATAAGTCCTACTTTTTTGCAACCAATGTTATGTGCAACGTAAGTCTGGGTGATTTTGTGTCTGAATACGTCGTAGTTCTCGTCGCCAGTTTTGTTTGTGACATAAGTCTGGGTTATGTTGGTCCAAATATGTCTGAGTGCCATCACCAGTATGTGACCTTGAAGGACTGATAATAAATAAGACAGCACGGTGGTATATTTACAAGAGAGTGTATTTACAGAAGTATAGTATATTACAGAAAGACTTTCGAGATTGGCTCAAGACTTTTGTGATAATGTCCTCTATACACAGTGTCTATATATTCACAAAATAGGGTTAATTACCATCACACCATAACACGCACGCACGCAGACACACACATAATCATTTCATGTATATACACATACACTATTTTGTGGTGATATATTACGTATTTATTTTCAGTATTTACTTCAACAGTGCACAATATGTGAGCAGTGCTTAGTAGTAGTATGAAAAGATATCTACGAACCAAAAGCTACACAGAAGCGTCAATGTTTCATTTTTAGTAGGAAATCATCAGGCTAAATGTGCAGATTTTATCTTAATGATTGGTTATATATATATATATATATATATATATATATATGACCAATCCTGAAACAGTGTATCTTTTGAATATATATATTAATCAAATTGTGAACAGGTAGAAATATGACTTTATTATATACTAGCATGGATACCTGGCGTTGCCCGGGTGGAGAGAGGAAGCATACTAATGATATTCAGCAACTCCTAAAAAAAAATTGGAACTAATCAAAACAACTTTTGTTTCAATCAAAATAGCAGCAAGTGCCCGTGCGACCGCTAAAAAAAAAAATTAACTGCAGTAGGCAAGCTCGAACCTATAACGCAAAAGAGGAAAAAGAGGTAGAAAAAAGCTAACGCACTAGCTCTCATGGCCACAATGGCGTATGACATCTCAACGAGTTGAAATGACGTTTTTTAAACATACATTGAGATTGCTAGGCGAATGAGTTACAAAAATGTTGACGCAAAATGTTACCCCCCCTTTGCAAGAAACGGGCCAGTTCACCCAGATAGAATTAACCTTTTTGGCCAATTTTTACATATTTTTCAGTCGAGAGATTGATCTTTCCAACGATACCAATTTTGTCACGGTCTGATTCATCTTTGAAAAATATTTGGCAGATATACAAACACACACAGACACACACACATACAAACTAACACACATTTACCCTTTTATATAACAGAAGATATATATATATATATATATATATATATATATATATATATATAGTCATCCACATGCAGTACTGTTTCGCTGTTTCACAGCTTATCTGTGCGACTAGACAAGCAACTACCTCAAGCCAGGATTGAAACCCAATCACTCAAACGACAGTCAGAGCTTCTAACCATTGTGCTATACGGCTGCTGCTATGCTGGCAGTGAATTAACAATGTTTTGACATTGTCCAAAGTACTTAAGCTCAATTTGTTTACAGAAAGAGTATCATACGCTAATGGTAATTTGTATATCACTTCCAAAATGCTCAACCTAAGATATAATGCATAGATCATCGTATAACGATTAGATCACTCTCTGACTGACGTAAATGAACATTTAAAATTAAAATGTTTAAAATTCGACGTTATTTCACGCGGTTAATGGTAGTCGAATGGATTAAGTCTTCGCTAATAGAGCCAGAGATGTCTCGTGATGCGGGATTCAAATCGTTCGACTGGTATTAATCGTGACACCCTGCACTGAAGATTCCCAAAAGGATGAAACACTAGTGTCTGTAGGTATTTAATTATTATAGTAAAAAATAATTATGACAGCCCCTTTTAGAAATTCGTTTCTTATCGTTGAGCACTTTCAGTTGAATTAAAGTCGGTCAATTTAGCTCTAATGCATAGATCGTATAACGATTAGATCACTCTCTGACTGACGTAAATGAACATTTAAAATGTTTAAAATTCGACGTTATTTCACGCGGTTAATGGTAGCCGAATGGATTGGGTCTTCGCTAATCGAGCCAGAGATGTCTCATGATGCGGGATTCAAATCGTTCGACTGGTATTAATCGTGACACCCTGCACTGAAGATTCCTGAAAGGATGAAACACTAGTGTCTGTAGGTATTTAATTATTATAGTAAAAAATAATTATATATATATATATATATATATATATATTATGACAGTGTACTTTGGTTTCCTAGAAGTACACCCACTGAAATAACATGTGTCTACTAAAAAGTGCTCAATGAGTTAACAGAGCAGGTATATTTATTTATACAAACTTTAATGGCTACATATGTGCAATCAGAATACACGCACATATACACTGTAAAAAATCAGAATACATGCACATCTGTTAACATGAAAGTTTGTATATACCTGTGCATGTATTCTGATTTTGTGATGTGCACTATACAAAAAATAAAATTATACTCCATTTTGATGCACAGGGTTGTACTTTCGTACATATTTTAGGCAGCTCTGTGTTTCTTTGTTTTTTACGTGTGTGTATGTACTTATATGTCTTATTGTGGCATATACTTATGGGTGTGTCGGTATTTATATCTGAATGGAACTATCAATGTATATTAATATTAACATATGTAAAGGTCAATATATACATAAACCATTGGAAAAGAATAAGAGCGGTTGCATAAATAATATATATATAGGTATGTGTGTTGAGTGGCTGTATATGTATATATGTATGGAAATGTGTATGTGTGTGTATATATGTGTGTATATTTATTTATATGTATGTGTATATATGTATACGTATAGGTATATATATATATCATTTTGTCCCTACTGAGTGGCCATTTAGAATTGTTGACTGCCTTAGAAGTTGACCGTGGTTACTGACGCCAAATTGGCAAACTTCTTAAGTATTTTCTAATAGTATACTGGAGAATGGATACTTAATTTGAGGATTATAAAAAAAATAAAAATAAAAATTGTCCCTATGGAAGTTAAGATGAGATTAAATAAAGGCATGGGATAAATAGATAGGTCAGCTGCATGCCCTTATTTATCTTCCGACAGACCAACCTCCTACCCCCTATTCCAAATACTTATCTGTGTCCCCCTCCCTAACATAACATAAGATTCTATTTTTGTAGGTAATAAAAGAGAATGGTTTTGCATCTTGAGCGAAATATCAAGGAAAATCCCTAAAACTGGTGATCACAGAAACATGTAACCATTAATGTTTGTAAAGAGAAAAATCCAGGTTGTCCTTGATGGTCGTACATCTAAACAATATGATATAAATGCGGGAGTGCCTCGGGGTTTATCCTTGAACCTCCATTATTCCTAATATTTATAAATGATCTCCCTGACAAAATTGTCTGTGAGATGGGTATATTTGCTGATGACATCACGCTCTATAACAGACACGTCAGGAAAACAAATAAACACATATCTAAAGAAATGGCAGAAAAACTAGAGGACGACCTCCAATCTGTAGTGAAATGGGGACAAAAATGGATGGTCCCATTCAATGCTGCCAAGACTAAACTTGTTTCCTTCAATAACTACAAGAAACCTTCTCTACCACCAATAGCAATGGCCAAAGACTCTTATTCTGAAAGTACATCTTTTAAACTCCTCGGCCTAAAGTTCACAGGAAACATGAATTGGAAAAATTACATTGAGAGTACTGCAAGGACTGCTGCGAAAAAGGTAGGTTCTCACTACCGTGCTAGAAAGCTGCTAACGCCCGAAAGTATCCTGTACGTCTATAAGGCCACCATTCACCCATGTATGGAGTATTGTTGTCATATTTGGGCTGGTGCATTTGCTACTAGTCTCTCACTCCTAGACAAGGTTCAAAAGAGAGTCGCCAACCTAATAGGTTCTGAACTGTCATCTAAGCTTCAGCCTCTGTCCCATCAATGAAATATAGCATCCCTTTGCCTGGTCTACAAGTACTTTAACAGTGAATGCTCCAACGAACTGCAAGCACTTATACACCTGCGACATAAATATCCCAACAAACCCGACAAGCAGCAGGATCTCACCCTTTCACAGTTGAGATCCCTAGATGTAAGAGAGCCTTCTACTTCAGTAGTTTCTTCCCCAGAACCGCTAGACTTTGGAATTCCCTTCCGGGTCCCTGCTTTCCCAACTGTACTGACATGCAGAAGTTCAAGTGTAACATGAACCGACATCTTGCTGCCCAACTTCCCACATAGTACCCCTGTAGATTATGTCCTTGATAGTAGCTCCATACATCAAAGTGGCAATGTGCCTTGTTTGGGGTGAAAATGTAATAAAATATATATATATATATATATATAAATAATATACATATATATATATATATATATATATATATATATATATATACATAAATAATTTATATATATATATAAAATATTAATATTTATTTAAAAAATATTATAGCTATAAAGTCCATTTTAAGGAATTAAACTTGAGTTGTATTTAAGAAATTAAGAAAAGCAGTCAACTCTTGCGAAGATGCATCATTTCAACTTCCTGTTGTTGAATATTCTGACTGCCTACTCTGAACGCCTGTCGGTGTGGCGTCCATAGGTACTTAGTTTACTTCTATTTATGTGTAAATTACCGGTGGCCTGGAGGAAAGACACTAGCCTGCAAAGTCACGGATGGGGTAGTGGATTGGGTTCGACTCTCCCGACCAGCCGTCATTATCATTTCCTACATTGATGATTGCATAAGCATGAAACACTAGTGTCTGTAGCTATAGAGATTGTTAATATTTATTTAATATATATATAAGTGTGTATATATATATACATAAGTGTATATATATATATATATATATATATATATATATATATATATAATATACACGTGTGTGTGTGTATATATATATATATATATATATATATATATATATATATATATATATAATTCATGTATGTGTGTCTGTGTATGCACAATCGACACACAGATTTACAACAAAGGCTGTTCATTCTCCTTTGGCATGGAACGTAAACAATGTTCCATTTATGTTTGGTTTCAGTGCAACATGAAAGAGGCAGACATAACAAGATTATAACTCAATGGCGGACATCATCATCTGAACTGATCTGTGAATTATAAGTTATGACAAAGTTTTTTTTTTTATCTTTTCAAATGAGTTCTCGGATCATTATGAGAAGCTGCGTCGGTCAGTTAGTCTGTCATGATTTGATTTGCAAGAACATTTTCATGGTTAAAGTGCATGGATGAATGTACAAGTCCATGAATCATTATAAGAGGCTCTGTCTGTTGGTCGATCTGTTATGCACAAATTTAAAATAGCATTTTTTTAGTCTGTCACGCGTATGTTTGACATAACATTTCATTAGTCTGTCATGCTTATCTTTAAGATAGCATTTTCTTTAGTTTGTCATGCTTGCGTTCAAAATTGAATTTTTGTTGGTCTGTCACGCTTAGGTTCTAAATAACATTTTTGTGTGTTATGTCACACGTGTTTGAAATAGAATTTTCTATGGTTTGCCACCTCTATAAGAAGTTCAATTCATCCATTGGTTGGTCTGTCACGCTTAAGTTTGAAATAAGATATTTGTTGGAGGTTGAGAGGTTACAGGTGCCGTTAGTTCGTAGGAGCACATTCTGTGGAAGTACTCGCAAAACCTGCACCTGGTGGGAAATACTTTCAAAAATAATCATATAATGTAGTGCAATGCTGTGTGAGATTTACCCATCTGTAACCGATACTACGTCACAGTACTCTTACATTTTTAATGACTTATCAGCTGGGGTATTATTTTCTTTATGCATGCAACCTTGCGGCAATATGCTGATAGAATGGACGTATACTGAAAATGGATCGGTTTTCGTTAAGTTATGATTGACTGACAATATCTTTGACCATTCAGTTCTCTGATTTCCTGAACATCAAAGATATCAATAGCAAAGTTGTTATTTTTTTCTGAATATTTTTCGATGCATATATTTTTTTTTTGTTTTTTTAGAAGAAACAAATTTATGCATTGACCTTTGTCCTTTGTTCGAACGAGTAAGTAAATTGTTCGAATTGACTGACTGCAAAGATCCACGAAATCCTCGATTTTTTACTCATCTAAAATGCTGTCTTTTAATATGTTTTTCTTCTGCTTTGCTGCAAACCTTGTATAAATAACATTTTCCTAATTTACATTATTTCTTTCTTTATAGTTTAATTTTATTCTCTTGAGTTTTAAAACATTACCTTTAAAACACTTTTTAATGTGATATTATAGTAATACTACATCTACAAAAATGCTTATTAATACGTGAGATTTGGTGTCTGCCTGTCTGAAACCGATACTATGTCACAGCACCACTAAGTTTTTAACGACTTATTAGCCAAGGTAACCGATACTATGCCACAGTTCTTGAAAATTTTAATGGCTTATTAGCTAGGGTTTTATTTTAACCTGCACATTACTGGTGGGAAATACTTTCAAATATGTCATATAGAGTAGTACAATGCTATGTAAGATTTGGTGTCGGGCTATCTGTATCCGATACTACGTTACAGTACTCTTACATTTTTAATGATTATTAGCTACAGTGTTTTTTTTCACCTGTGCATGTGAAGATATATTGCCAGTGGGACACACTTTACAAATATAGTCATGTTTAATGTGACGTAGTTTGTTTGAAACATTGCATGAAACATGTATATAGAGGAGTCATGGAAAGCTACCACAATGAAGAAATAGAAACTAGAAGGTGTTGTTTCATGGAAACGTTTTAGCCATTATAATAAGAATACGAATTTTTGTTGTAAATGTTTTGCAGTTGGGGGAACCAGACATTGGCGTTCAATCCAGCACTTTCTATGAAAATAACAACAGAGTAGAGAGAGACCAGCAACATCTCTTCTGTGAGAAAGGAACTGTACAGAATAAAATTGATCATTGCCCCACTAGATTTCAAAGTCAATTTTGAACTCTATCGAAGCCATGGAAAATAATCAAAACAGCGCTTCCCCACATGTGGCGGCATTATTCTACCTTCAGCCATATTTGACTGTGCTGTATTTTTTTTTTTTTTACATTTTCACCCCAAACAAGGCACATTGCCACTTTAGTGTAGGGATACTATCAGGGGCAGCAACTACTGGGGCACTATGTTGGGATTTGGGTAGCAAGATGTCGGTTCACGTTACACATGAACTTCTGCATGTCAGTACAGTTAGGGAAGCAGGGACCTGGAATGGAATTCCAGAGTCTAGTGGTTCTGGGGAAGAAACTACTGGAGTAGAAAGATCTTTTACATCTAGGGATCTCTACTGTGTGGGGGTGGGATTTAGCTGCCTGTCGGGTTTGTCAAGGGTGTCTACATCGTGGGGGCACAAGTGTCTGCAGTTCGTGAGAGCATTCACCATTAAAATACTTGTAGAACAGTCAGAGGGATGCAACGTTTCGTCGATGGGACAGAGGCTGAAGCTTAGATGACAGTTCATGGCCTATCAGATTGGTGACTCTCTTTTGAACCTTTTCTAGGAGCGAGAGACTAGCAGTAGATGCACCAGCCCAAATGTGACAACAATACTCCACACATGGGCGAATGGTGGCCTTATAGAGGTACAGGATACTTTCAGGTGTCAGTAGTTTTCTAGCACGGTAGAGAGAGCCTACCTTTTTCGCAGCGGCCCTGGCAATGTTTTCAATATAATTGTTCCAACTCATGTTTCCTGTGTATGAGTCTTTCTAGGATGTTTTCCCTTCGCCAATGCAAACTATGCTGGTTGGGTCATGTGCACTGCATGAAGGATGAACGCATTCCAAAGGGTATACTATATAGAGAGTTAACATATAGCAAGAGGTTTACAAAGATCTTGTTAGGTGACATCGAGACATCGACATTGCATCCTAAGAGAGTATTGCAGATGACCACTCAAAATGACGAGGAACTCTGAACCAACACTTGAAAGCACGAAAGGAGATGCTGATGAAGGCGGTTATGGAGAAGCACGCAGAAAAGAGAGCGCCAATGTCAACATATTTGTGACATTTGTGATAGGTGCCACTCTCACATCCATCTCTTAAGCCACAAGTACCTCTGCTCTACTCAAGCAAAAAGCCTGGACAACTAGAAAATGACTCACACCAGAGTATCCTATATCTTTATAAAGTCACAATTCATGCATGGAGTATTCTTGTCACCTCTTGGCTAGTGCATCTAGCACAATTCTGTTACTCTTAGAGAGGATCTAAAAAAGAGTCACCAATCGAATAGGTCTTGCACTATCAACCAAGCTCCAACCTCTGCCCCATCGCTGCAATGTTGCATCCCTGTGCCTCTTTTACAATTACATACTTTGATAAGCTCATAACACTTATGTTTCCTCGACGTACATGCTCCTGACTAATACAACAAGCAGCAAAATCCTACCCCTTCAATATTGAGGTCTCTAAAATAACCTCCTACTCTAATAGTTTCTTTTCTCAAACTGCTAGACTTTGGAATTCCCTCCCCATTTTCTGTTTCCTTGACTATACTAACCTTCAAAATTTTAAATGTAATGTGAACAAACATCTTGCTGCTCAACTCCCCACATTCTTTTGTTAGACACGATCCCAAATAGTAGGCCATTATGTTTTAAGTGACAATATGACTTGTTTAGGGTGAAAAAAAGTAAAAAAATATAATAAAATAAAAGACTAAGGATGCATCACACAGAGGAAAGTTTGCCATTGTATTTAACTCTTATAAAGGTAGAGGATTGCATCAGCAGTCAATTACTTTCTGGAGCAATGAAATGATCCAAACAATTTTTCAGCCACTTTAGCAACAGATTGCATGTTTTCTTCATTACAAGTAAACCGTGTATTTTAATAATTAAGCGCATTACATCAGCAAATGCATCTGAAAGATGAGCCCGGGAATCCTCACACTAACTCTGATCACTGCAGGTGTTCATCAGTTTTATCTTCATCTTTTTATTTTATTTTTTTATATCATCAATTCATTTGCAAAACTCAATTCTCAAGTGATGAGACATTGGAAGGCGAGAAAAACTATTTTGCAGATTGCGATTTTTTTCCCCATTTTATTTCCACAACTTTTGACTGATAAGCAAAGCTGTTCAGTTAGATTGCATATATATATATATATATATATATATATATATATATATATATATATATATATATATATTCCTGTAAAAATGTTGATAAAATTTGAATGTAAGGAAACAAGTACTTTTAAATCTTTAAAAAAAAAGTTTTGAACAAATAAATAGAAATGTTAAATAAATAAAATTCTCGGTTTTTGGTGATATATTATGCATTTGAATGGTAAAAAGCTTTCAAAATATCAATCATACATGCGTAAGCACATCTTTACACACACACACACACACACACACACACACACACACACACCCACCCACACACACACACACACACACACACACATATGTTTATGCGTGTGTGTATGATTGTGTGTTTGTGTGTACGTTGTGTACATGTATTTTGTACAAAAAGTTACACCCAAACATTTACATACGTTACCAAACTCCATATATCCACATGTATAATGCAAGCGGTGGCAGATTTAAAGAAATTGAGAGTTAGTTTTGAACATATTGAGCTAGATAGTGTCCACATATCTATCCACCTGAGTCTGTTCATATCTGTTTATCTGAGATACATAAATATAGATAGACTTAGATATGAATAGACATAAATAGATGAATAGATAGATGGATATACATCGACATACATAGACTCATTGAGGTATGTAGATATGCATATAGATATAACAAAGTGTGATACGTAGACAAAGAGACTGGCAATAAATATGAATAAATAGATATAATTAGTGGAGCTATGACAACAGAATATTCTTATCATTGTTTTGACTCTTCAGTATATATCTGACACAGTTAATCAACCGAGAACCACATTACTCAATATAAAAGCATATAAAATATAAACAGATACACACCCGAGAGTCAAAACAATGAAAAAAATATGCTGTTGTCCTAGCCCTAGTAATTAGATGGAGATTGATAGATATGAAAACATAAAGACGATTTAAATAAATTTTTACGATGTTTCTGAAGTTTGTAGATGATGAGTGATAATTCGTATTATTTGGATTATCTGGACTACTGTTTTCATCTCCGGTATTATTTTCATAACGCTTCAATCAATGTAAGCGCTGACCTTTTTCATGTGTATCTTGTTAAACTAGAAAATCTGTTCTTATAGCCATTTGTTTTTTTAGCGTTTATAACAATCACTAGCCTAGATGCCTGGCTTTTCCGGGGTGTTTGGAGGTGTGTGTTGAGCAAAAAAAAAAAAAGTAGTAGTAGGCAGGCAGGCTCAAACCCGTACCGCGAACTAGGAAAAGAACGTGAATCCCCTCCCCCCACCAACAAAGCCCGTGATATCTTTGCCGTTGCGTCCATCGTTAAACCGAAAGTGGCGAAGATTTAAATTAAGGCTAGTCAATCGAAAAGTCGGATTGACTTTTGAAAATATCGGCGAAAAATCCGACCTTTCCTTGTAGAAAAGTGTCCAGTTGAGGGTGAAGGAATTAATGTTATTAGCCAATTTTTCATTATTTGTCGTCCGAAGTGCTTCAAAACGATATCAACCTCGTGAAAATCCGTCGCCCCTGTCGAAAGTTTTAGGCAGACATACATACATACATACATACATACATTTAAACAGACAGGTGAGATTAATATAATAGATTTCTCAGTCTCACTACATATTTTGTTGTTGCTGCATCGACAGAGATATTTTGGGGTGGGATCTTATCGTTCTGGACACACCCAACCAACCTCTGAGGGTAACAATAGTCAAATCCCATTTAGAGCATTTTTATTTTAGTCCACTTTATCTATGAATGCTCAAAGAGCGCGTGGTCTTCTGTCTGGTTGAACAAGTAATAGACATTCACATTTAGGTTATTCATTAATTCTCTGCAGAGAAATAATTAATAAGATTTCGGGGATGGGGAGTTGAACACTTAAAAAAGTGCACAAAGCATTTTATATTATAATAGTATTTGTTACTTATTTTGAAAAAGAAAAACCATTTGGGATAAGCAGAAACGCATCTCATCCATATGTGTTTTCAACGAATGGACAACAAAAGGAGAGAAACAACAAAAAAAAAAACGTTTACAAAAAGAAAGAGAGAAAGAAGGATCGGCAAAGGAAAGAGATAAAGAGAACAAGAGTCACTTGTGGTAATTTATACACCGGCCCTTATCCATTCCTTTTCTGTTTGCGATTTAACCTTTTCACAATTTGAGCACTGAATGACCCTGTTATTAACAATAATTTTGGCAACAGAGGTGAGGGAAAATTTGGCACCGTTTTCAATGGCACGTACACGTTCCTATTTACCTGCCTTCTCCACGAGAGCAAAAGTAGATAGAAAGTCGATTTTAATAAGAAATTATAGCTCCCTCAGCGGAGCATTCGTTCACTGCCTTCTGCATGCATGTGACACGGTTAGAGTAGTTTGAGAAAGCGTAAATTTTTAGTACACCTCCTGATAATGTATTTTGACGACAGTAGCTTTTGTTTTTAAGTGTCAAGAAATATGCTAACAATTTATTCTGCTTGTTCCTTCATTAGTCTGTACGTTACATTTTTGAAAAAGACAAATACAATCTTTAAAGGCCAAACTGCTTAAAAGGGCGAATCTGGTAACCCTGGACAAGAATATGAGAGTGATCTCCCTTTGCTGTAACCTCGTTTTTCGAATATCATTACAATAATACTATATGATCACTGTTGTAATGATGTGAGAAAGGAACTCATAGTAATTTCGACGTTCAGCGGTTTTCCACTCAAGAAAGAAAACAGCGAAATGGTAAGAAACAAATAGGAAAATTCAAAAGAGACAAAAACAAAACAAAACAAAACAAAACACAAAAACAATGTCTGCAAGAGGTGCTAGACTGAAGCAGTAAATTAAAGATTGTCTCTTACAATGTGATTTTATTTTTTTTGTATTGAACTATGTAGCACAATATTACTTTCTGAGCATTTATTAGTACTTATTAACTTATCTTGTTTTGGGTCAGTTCTATATTTAAAATACAATGGACGCTAGTTTTTCTAAAAAAATGTTTCTAAACTTCCATATGCTGGATGTTATTGTTTTTTTCTGTCAAAAAACTAATTTTTTTGCACTGTCCAGAAAAATACCAGCTTTAGGAAATCATATTTGTTAATTCAATATATTTCTCATTCTGCGGAATTTCCTTGGGTTCTGCTAGTTAGTATATCTTGTTTATAAATGTTACTTTATGTTGACCGAAGAAAATGAAGTATTTTAAATGGAAATAAATGAAACATTGATACCGTGATTAGGGGTCAGATTTTTAGTGGATACCTTAAGTGGGGAGTTGTGCAGCAACATGTTTTTTGACATTACATTTAAATTTCTGCACCTTGGATCAGTTGGAGAAACAGCTAACAACGAGAGAATTTCAAAGGCAACCAGTCTGAAGAGAGAAGCTATTTGAATAGAAAGTTTTTCAACATCTTGGGACCTCCACAATGAAGAGGTAAGATTTTGCTGCTAGTCGGGTTAGTTAAGGGTATTTATGTAATGAGTTTGTCAGAGTACATCTTGTAGAAGTACTTGTAAAACAAGAACATGGATGCAAAATTGCAGTGATGGGACAGGGATAAGAGCTTGGTAGATAGTGCGGGACCTAATAGGTTAGAGACTTGTTTTTACATTTTGCATCCTGTCTAGGAGAGACTAGTGATTCATGCACTAGCCTAGATGTGGCAACAATACTTCATGTATGAATTAATGAAAAAGCGAAAAAATGAAAAAGCGATATAGTGATTGTGTAGTTGAGGATGTTCGTAGATGAGCAGTAGGCAATGGTTATTGTTACTGAAGCTAAACAGAGTATATTAATCACACGGTGTTCTATTGAACCTATGAGGCTTTTGTAGAATAACTTGATGTCAATGTAACTTCCAATAATATTATTTCTTTATTATATAGTACCAAAGGCAACAAAACTCGTCCTCCTCTCTCTCTCACTTTTAATAAAAATCGCCCCAGACAAGATATGAAGCAATATGTAAAGAGCTTGTGGTTAAAGTATAAATTGTTAACTATTCTGCACCCCCCCCCCAAAAAAAAAGATTGTTAACTATTTTGTACTTATATCTAATAATTTTTGTGGTCAAATTCGTCATGTTGTGAATTAAACTCATCTCTACCTTCTCTGAAAATCGGTTTTTATCTGAGCCGACACCATCTCATTTGCATATAAATAATGAGATTTCACGCTACTTCATGAGATCCACAAGTATATAATAAGAACTGGCAGCCATTTTTTTGTTTTCTTTTTTGCCAGTAACTGGACTGTACACGCTACTCAGAATTAGAGGTTTCTACGAATTTTTGACTATTATTATTTGCTATGAGCAGCAACTAGGCATTTTATCTAACAAGATAACAAGAACAAAAGATTATTGCAAAGAGAGGAAATGCTTATTGACCTTAGTCATGAAAAGACTAAGGTAGAAGGAAAGCAGTCACTAGGAAGTGAGTTCCACAAGCTTGCAGGTTCTTGGAAAAAAGCTCCTGGAATAGGAAGCTCTATTACAATGAGGTATCAAAACAATGAATTGATGGGGACCACTAGATCAACGAGTAAAACAAGCTGGAACAAAGGAAGCAGGGATTAGATCAAACAATTCCGAAGAACACATGCCATAATAGTATTTAAAGAGATGAATGAGATAAACAACATCCTTTTTAATCCTCTCTCTTTTAATTATTTACATCATTTAAACCCCCCACTAATCCTCTCATCATTAGCCATACCTTCCACTACTTATCATTCGTTTAAGTTTCTTTTTGATAATAATTAGGCCGGCTGAAATATTTTGTTAAATTCATATTGCGAAAGCGTTTACTACACAATTTTGCCTATAACGAAATACTGTTTTCTTTTCTGATCACTTTCGCATAGATGCATTCTTAATCAACACCATAACAAATTTAACTACAAACGCACTTTTTCATATTATGACTTAATTCTGGGAACATATACCCGAAAAAACTTTGAGGAGGTGCTATACGCAAAACAAAATAAATAAATAAATAAATAAATAAAAATAAAAATACGATGAGAGGTAGGCCCTGAAACAGTGCCTATTCTCTCCTGACGACCAAAAGTTATCTGTATACCAGAATGGATTACCACACAAAAGTAAAAAAAAGGATAAACTCTATTATATACAAGTCTACAGGGGGAGGTAGGCTCCAAAATGATGCATATTCTCTCGGTATTATCTGGAGACCGAAATCAAATATCCTACAAGTTAAAACATCAGATAAACTTGGTTATATACATGTCTGAAAGCTATTTCTTCCAAACAACAATATTTTCTGTTGGTCGCTCGCTTCATTGAAAGTTTCTGCTCATATTTCAGTAGCAAATATTATTTCAGTAGCAAATATTATTCCAGAAAAAACTGTTGAAAAAGTCATTCACCATCCACTATGATTGTTATATAGCAGTCTATATAACATGTGTCTTTGTTTGTGTACATACGCCTCTCAATGTGTGCACTTATCTATATATATAAAAGGCAAAACGGCCGTGAGCGTTTTTATATGTTAAGCAAAGGCTTCTTTTGCCAGGGTTTTCACGGGTGGTGGTGCGGGGGGGGGGGGTTACTATTTTTTAGAACTTTTTATATACTCCCTAGATTATAATATCTACGATTTGCGAATGAAGATCGTCTCCATCTTTTATTTTCATTGACTTTTACAAAAATTCACGCTATTCCTTCCTCTCGTGTGTTTGTGTTTTTCGTATAAAAGCAAAACTAAGCGAAAGGGGAAGGCAGATTCCTGGCTTTCGTTCCAGACACGTCCAGAAGCAATTAGCTTTGATCACTGTGGGGGAAACCCCTCATATCAGGCAATTGCTATTCATGTGGACGCTGCCAGATTTCCCTCTTTTTCAGGGGAACAACCTCGTAAGAAAGAAACTAAATACCATGAGAGAAAGTGAAAGCTGTACTGGCCCCAGCCAAGCTTTAAAAGCCACTTTCATATCTTTGCCGACTCCTATGATTGTTAACTTAATTATCATTGAGTTGACAACTTTTTGATTGACATCGATAAATTTGAACGCTTTTCACTTCCTGTGGCGTCATAGCGTAGTGGTAAGATATCAAGTTTTCTTTCACTTTCTTTTCCGCCTTTGCATCACGGGTTTGAGTCTGTCTGCCTACTAACACTTTCTTTTTTTCTCAACGCACATTTCCAAACACCCCGGGCAACACTGGGCACCCCCGCTAGTATATTTATAAATGTGATCGTCTAGAAATGTTCGTTGAGGGTGCGGGTGTTTCTTTATGTCTATGTTTGTATGTCTGCAACAGTTCAACAATGGGACAATTAACGTAACATGGACAGCTCTTTACAAGTCACGAATAACCATTTCTAGGGTTAACATTAACAAACAGAGACACATATCTTCTTCATTTTTGGACGTTTCCGCCACTCTCACTTTCATGCTTCTGGCATGCTGCCACGCTCCGGATTTCTTCCTTTCTTTTTGGAAAACATGAAAACACAAACTATCTCTTTTATCTATAAACGTTTATTCCACACCCCGGAGTTTGCGACGGCTACATCTTGCTAATCTCACGTCTCCCGGCTCCTGGACATGGAGACAATTCTTTTCGATCCTGACGCTAGAAAGGCTCCTCTCTCGACTATGTCGTTTCTCAACTAAAACTTATGTGTACATCTAAACTCTTTCTCTATCTCATTACGTCACCATCCACATACCCAAATAATCAAAATCACGTGATGCAAATTGTCCGTATTTTGTTTATCTAAAAATTAAATGTCAGCTAAAATCCCCAACTGACATATTTTATTTTGAAATATTCCTTTCTATTAAAACATTTTTCACTGAATATTTTCCTCTACATAACATTTAACAATATTGATAATAATCTGGGATTTTTCTCGCACGGTAATATAATACTGCATGACTATGCAATTTCTATAGCTTTGTATGTAGAAAATGGAGTTGTTAAACTTGACATAGTGATATGGGTCAGGAGAAGGAGAAAGTAGCGACCCTAATTAAAGTCAGTCTCCCTGATGATGCTGGCTTAAATGGGGATGAAAAGTAGAATACAACACAATACTAAGGTCTTATGTACGACATGAACAGAATATGGAATCTTAGGAAGTTTTCCATTCCAGTAATTATATGAGTGGCCGGACTAATGAAAAAGAATTTTAAAAACTACCTGGTAAATATATCCGGTCAACCAAGTGCAAGATAAATACAAAAAATTACACTTAAAGGGACGGTTAGAATCTCAAAAAGATCCCTCGGTCAGAATGCCTGAGATAGTGGGTGAATATCTGGCATCAGATATGATGCCCTATCTGCAGCAAAAACAAAATGAAGGCAATTTACAAAAAAAAGTTAACTACGTTTTGTAAGGATAAACAAAATATGGTATTAGAGTTTTCTTTATTAGTAACTTTTTTTAAAAATAATTTCTGTTTTAGCCACTTTAATAATAAACTGTCATATGAAATTACCTTGAAGCTACTTATACAGAGACTAGCATGGAGACCCGACGATGCCCGGGATTGAATGATGATCAATGAATGTTTTACACTCCCATATTTTTTATTGTAATCGAAATCGAAGAAATTGCCCATATTTCAATCAAATCGATTGATTGTCTGCTCTAGTTGGGGACCCATCGTGGTGCATGAGGAAGAGCTTCACATAGCTCCCCGCATTGACTTAGTTCACAATATATTTGCAGTCTATGTTGCATTGTTGATTTTATAAAATTATTTTTTAAGATTTAAAATGCAAACATCAAATATCACGCTTCAGTTGTGCCCTAAACAGAAACATTTATTTCAAACTGACTGTTGATTTCATATGCCTGGCCTTACTGCTTGTGCAGTGATAATGGCTTGAATTTAATTTAAAATTAAAAAGTCAAGTATCATGGTTAAATTGCGCTTTATCAGAAACATTCATTTTAAACACGCCCTTGTCATATCAAAGAACTTACTGTTGATTTTATATGTCGGGCCTTTTGGCTTGTGTGGTAATAAAACTTCGCAAATCCACTTGTAATGTTAGGCTGTGTAAGGTGTTAACTTTGGTGAAAATCACCTGTTCCTTTTTTCATTGGATTATTTCGATCATAGATTATCGATACTTATAGAAGACATTCCAAAGACAAAACCTATCTAAGAACACTGCCAGGTGTATAATGTACCTTCGTATGAAATTTCATAAAAATGGGATCAGCCGATTTGAGTTCACAGGAAACAAACTCTCTCCCCACTCTGTCTTTCTCTCTCTCTCTTTTTCTCTCTCTCACACACACACACAGTTTCTTATATATGAGGTTCCTTAAATAAGTTTCCAAACTTATTTTGTACAGGTTTAAAATTATTGTAGACTCTTGAAAATTCAATATGTTATTGCTATACATCTTATGAGATGACTGACCAATTTAGTTTATGAGGCCTTTCAGAATTTGTTTGAACGATGCAACAAGCGCATTGCAGCCAGGGGAGATAATTTTGAATGGGACTAAAGTTTCATGCGTGTATTATCAATAAATGTGCCCATATGAAAATGTCTGGAAACTTATTGAAGGCACTTCATATATAAGCTTTGAAAGTATATATAGTAATTAAGTTACACAGAATTTTCTATGATTCATCCTCATGAGGAAATTCTGTGTAGCTGAATTGCCATATACATTTTCAAAATTTACTACCTAGCTCTACTCACGTACTGAGCACTGTTGAAGTAAATATTGAAAATAGATACATAACATTTTATATAGATACAATATATATATATATATATATATATATATATATATGTATATATATATATATATATATATATATATGGAGTGTGCATTTATATTTTTGTGTCCAGAAATTATTGATTGTTCAAAAGCAACAGGTCTCCTATGAATATTTCAATTATGTCTTGAAAAAAGAGTCCAACAGAGATTTAGACAAGGGAGGTAATCAGTTTGAAGATAAAAGGAGAGGAAAAAAAAGATGTCCTATTTAGTCTTAATATGAAAAGATTTATCGCAATTTATTTTACGATGGCTAATCTGATTTAAACGAAAGAATACTTTTTGTATATTTTATCATTTTGCACCCTTTCAAATCCTAGTCTTTCCATATGCATGTATATGCACACATATGTAAGTATATATTCATATGTATATGTATATATATCCGATTTGTGGGGGGGGGGGAGAAATATAATGCTGACAGGCCACCTGGCGTTGTCCGGTTGTAAAATAAGCATAAATATTATATTTTAATTAGTGTAGATTTCTTATTTATTATAAACAGAAATACCGTAGGTATTAAAGGTAATGATAAATTCCCCAATAAAGAAAAATTAAGTAAAAAAGAACATGAAAAGAAACTGAGACATGTGCATTGGAGTATTATGTTTTTTCTAAACAGTTCATTTCTTGTGAGTAAAAGAAAATACTTGAGCTGAGATCGAACTCAAAACCTAAAAACAGTGAGTCAAATACGATAACCATTAGACCAGCTTGACCCAGTCTTTAAAAAGTATTTTCAAACCAACTTATTCATAGCATAATGTGACCGATTCGCGCATACGCAGTCATAAAACAGTTAACAGACATAAAATCCTATGACCCCCCCTCCCCATATATCAATTTTTCAATTTTGACCCCTTAGCAGTACTTTTTTCTGGATGAAAACTAATTAAAAAGATCTTTAAAAAGTGTTTTCAAACCTACTTATTCTTAACATAAGTTAGCTCTCATGTTTCACAACAACGCATGCACATTCATAAAGCAGTTGAAAAACAGATAAAAATCCAATGACCCTCAAGTATCAATTTTTCAATTTGCCTCCTTTTTTACGGATGAAAATCGACTAAAAAGTTTTCCACATTTCTGAATACCCTATATATCAAGTTTCAATTGTGTAGATAAAAATCCCTTGAGTATATACGTTGAGAAGTGTCCTCAGACAAACACATTCTCACTTTTATATATATATATATATATATATTCTCACTTTTTATATATATATATATATATATATATATATATATATATATATATATATATATATATATATTCTCACTTTTTATATATATATATATATATATATATATATATATATATATATATATATATATATATATATATATATAAGCCATATTCACACTCCGGTTGCATATTTTTTGCTAATATGCTAATAAATATAATAGTTAATTATAGTTTAAATTTCAGATATAAAAGTAACAGTGGCAAATGTTCAAACTCGTGACCAAAGCTGAATGTCCGGAAAAATTCTGTATAAATATTAAAAATGGTTTTCTGTTGTTTTTCTTATATATTATTAAGGAATCATTTCGATTTAAAATCAATTTAATATTACGGATGCAAACTTGAGAAAAGCACACTTGAAATGTGTCAACATTATCTGAGTAAGTGAAATAAAAAAGGATGACGACTGTATTTAACCTGATATCATACGATTTTGTTTTTATGGTGTGTCAAGTGTCAAGTGGCTGAATTGCAGAATATTTCAAGTGGTCGAGTTGCATAGTTTCTCAGATGTTCTCGAACGAGTTGCATGGTGTTTCATGTGGCTGAGTTACATAGCATTTAAAGTGTCCGAGTTGCATGATGTATCAAGTTGCTAAGTTGCATAGGGTTTGCAGTGGACGAGTTTCATGGCGTTTCAAGTGGCTGAGTTGTATAGCGTTTTATTTATCATTAATTCACCTAAAACAAGGCACAATACCACTTTCCTGTAAGAGGCTACTATTTGGGACCAAATTTATGGGGATGTAACCTTTGACTCCGTTCAGATCACAAAAAGTCGTGATCGTCTTTCTCCGAGAGACCTTTATAAGATTCTCTCGCTGGCGGAGTAGTTGGTCTCATCGCTGGCTGGGCTGTCGGGAGGTCTCTGGCAGGTTCTCTCGTGTGTTGGAATCGCCTCTTTCGAGAGAACTCTTTAAGATTTTCTCACTACAGGAATCGTTGTTTTCACCGCTGGGTTGATAGTTAACTTTCGCTGAAAAGAATACAATTCACATTTGCAAGCGAAAAAAACGACAAATGCAGATCTCGCTAGTCTGTTATAATTCATTCAGTAAAAAGTTACAAAATGTTACATATGTACAATTATCAGTCCGTTTTCATTTCAGGAAACACGCTTTCAACTTATTCTCTCGAGTTAGCGGTGGTGGCGACGAACGGGCAGGGGTTGGCTTAATCTGGCCCTTTTTGCGCGACATCTCCCTTTTTATACAAAGGTATTGGGGTAGGTAAGGGTACCCTCTCGACCAATCATCAATTTGCACGCCCACTGTGCCAGGGGAATCCTCAATCTTATGCGGGTGTGCAATCTGGAATTACAGCTAAACTCTATACTCACGCTCTCAAAAAGTTGATACTTTGACCCCTTTCAGCACTCAACAGCCAAACATCCTTGAGCTAGGAATGTGTGATTTCGTTCTAGCTTTCAAAAATGACATCACCTGACATTTTTCTAAAATAATAAAAATATATGTGTGTTTTCACAAAAGTTTAATAAACTTGATTCTTCTTTTCAGCCGGGTTACCCGCCGATGCCTGGGCACCAATAATGCTTAATAGTTAGTATCAGCCTAATTGCCAGCCTTACAAGGTGTCTCGGGAGCTCCAAGCCCCCTAGTGGGGAGCCTGACCGCTCCTAAAGGCGGTCATATCATAGGGATACTATGTAGGGAGTTGAACAGCAAGATGCCTGTTCACATTACATTTGAACTTCTGCATGTCAGTACAGTCAGGGAAGTAATTCCAAAGTCTAGCAGTTTGAGGGAACAAACTATTTGAATAGAAGGTTTTCTGGCATCTAGGGATTTTTACTGTGTAGGGGTAGGATCTTGCTGCGTGTTGGGTAAGTCAGGATATTAAAATACTCCTAAAACAGACACAGAGATGCAATATTTCGGTGATGGGACAGAGGTTGGAGTTTGATTGCTAGTGCAGGACCTATTAGCTTAGTGACTCTGTTTTTAACCCTCTCTAAGAGTGAGATGCACCAGCCCATATGTAGCAACAATACTCCATGCATGGGCGAATAGTGGCCTTGTAGAGGTACAGTATACTCTCAGGTGTGAGTAACCTTCTAGTATGGTAGAGAGAGCCCACCTTCTTTGCAACAGCTCTTGAAATAACCTCAATGTATTTGTTCCAATTCATGTTGCCTGTGAATGTTAAGCTGAGAAGTTTGAACAATGTACTTTCAGATAGTGTAGCTATTGCAATCAGTGGTTGAGAGGGTTTCCTGTAATTATTAAAGTGGTTGAGAGGGTTTCCTGTAATTATTAAAGTGGTTGAGAGGGTTTCCTGTAATTATTAAAGTGGTTGAGAGGGTTTCCTGTAATTATTAAAGTGGTTGAGAGGGTTTCCTGTAATTATTAAAGTGGTTGAGAGGGTTTCTTGTAATTATTAAAGGTTTGGGTTTTTTCTTTTTTTTTTAATGACATTTTCACCCCAAACAAGGCCCATTGCCACTTTGGTGTAGAGGGATACTATCAGAGGCAGCAACTGTTTGGTTGTTTTTGTTTTACGGCATATCAACCTTTTTCAGGTTATTTAATGCTGAATCTAGTTATTTTGAGGAACGATTTTTAATGAGGTATATTTGTTTTTTAAGTCGGATTCTATTTAACCCATAGTTGAGACCCTAACAGGTACTACCACTCCGGGTAAGAGTGGACCTGGGAGCAATGACAATTAAAGGGTGGCTCCACACTCCTTAAAGCCCGCAAGCTGGGGCCTCACCATCGGATATAGTTTAAGGTCATATACAGGACCAATTATTAAAGGAAAGAAGCTTAGTCTTGACAGCATTGAATGTTACTATCCACTACAAACTGGAGGTTCTTCACTGAGGTTCTAGCCATTTCTTTAGATATGTGCTCGTTCGTTTTTCGTTGGAGTCTCTTATAGAGTGTAGTGTCATCAGCTAATACGCTCATCTTTATGACAATTTTGTCAGAGAGGTCATTTATGAATAGCAGGAATAATAACGGCCAAAGGATCGATCATGTGGCACACCAACATTTATATTATGTTGTTTTGATATGTGATTATCAAAAAGAATTTAGACTTTTTCTTAACTAAGAAGAATCTAATTATGTTAATTATTCATCCAGGGTGAGAGGTGTTGGGCAAAGTGGATGTGCATAATACTAACCATGCAACAGAAGTAGACCATCAGCAGACTCATTCACAGGATTGTGGCTTTAGGAAAGCTCACAGATGGGTGCAGAGTCCCTTTCCATGTAAGACATGGCACTATAACCATCCCAATATCATACAACTGATGATAGAGCAGCTGCTATAACCACTACTAAAGAGTTAGCGCATCTGTATTGTCAGTTGGAATGCAGCAGCAATACTGTTAAAACAGTACCTTTAAACCGATCAGACAAAAGTAGCCCACTCTAATCGCCTGAACATATGTGGCAATTAAGCACCCAAAGATGCCCAGTTTTAGGGGAAGGGAATGGGGTGAAATAGAGGGACGGCTTTCATTGCCCTAGTAAGGAAACAAAGCCAAACACAATGTGTCTCTACTGAGTTCCTATGATCATACCTCTGTACCTGGCTATTAGGCAAAGAAGGATTATGAAAGCCGGACGATAGACAGAGCCTATATACTCCTTAAGCAATTTAGGTTTGCAAACCGGTAATTTGTTTGAGTCATCAGCTCTAGGGAGGTTGTCAACACGAACTTTGTTTGATGCCAAGGACTTAAGAAGTCAGTACCACACGTTTGAACATCAAAGTTTTCCTTCTAGTAGACGGATAACGTGAGGAGATCTATGGATTTGTCAATATCGAGAGGAGTAGCACTGCACCTGGCTTCTAAAACAGGTATTTTTGTGCTCCTGCATGTGTTGTTAGGATTTATTGAGTTAGTACTAAGAATATATGTATCTACTGACATTTTACACTTCTTCTCAAAATATTGAATATAGAATTGAAGCATATGGCCCCCCCCTCTCATTATAAGTGGAAAAAGAGGGAGGGTAAATATAAAGCAAGGGGTGTAAACATTAATGGATATCTACTTAATAGAAATAAATATAGATATAAACTCTACATATTAAGTTTAAACTTAACATCGGTAGAGGCATAGATATGAAGTAAATATTAAGTATCTACTTAAAGTTTCTCTGCCTTCTAATGTTGGAAAAAGATAGGAAATAAGTCCCCCACCATAATATGTGCAAAGTATGTAATTATTGGTTTGTATTTATCTGAATTAGAAGAAATGATTTTGGGTGACGGATTTTTAATTTCAGACATTCAAAACATAAAAAAACGGATACAATGGCATTGTAGGCCTTGTGTTCTAAGAACACATTTTGTCAAAGAAAAACAGGATAAAATGAATGAAAAACAGGATAAAATGAATGAAAAACAGGATAAAATGAATGAAAAATAAAATGTTTTGGGGAAGTTAAGACAGGAATTAAAAAGTTAATTACAAAACACAACAAATATATGATGCTTAGGAAATAATGGAATTCCTATTTACTTTGCCTCCCCACGAGGGCAGAGTTAGACACCAAGGTCGTTTTTATAATGGAGTTCAGAAAAATAAAATGTCTTATCTTTTGATTTGGGAAAGTTCGGCTTCCATTTCATGTTCCACTTGCACAGAGATGCTTGTGGGTGAAGAAATCTGATCACATTTTTCCAGGCGTTAGTACTTAACGATTCAGGGCGGGGTGAGTAAGCTCTCTTAACGGAAATATGTATTTTTATTTATTTATTTATGCTTCTTAATCAGGGTTCAAGTGGCTGTGTCGCATGGCTTTTTAAATGGCCGTTGTATAATGTTTCAAGTAATCGAGTTATATAACGCATCAAGTGGGCAAGTTGTATGGTGTTTCAACTGACTGAGTTGCATAGTGTTTCAAGTGGCCAAGTTGTATGGTATATCAAGTGGCCGAGTTGCATAGTGTTTCAAGTGGCCAAGTTGTATGGTATATCAAGTGGCCGAGTTGCATAGTATTTCAAGTGGCCAAGTTGCATGGCATGTCAAGTGATCGAGTTGCATGGAATTTCTAGTAACAAAGTTGCATTGCATAACAAGTGGCCATGGTACTTAGCATTTTAAGCAGCCGAATTGCATAGTCTTTTAAGAGGATGAGTTGCATGGCATTTCAAGTGCCTGAGTTGCATAGTGTTTCAAGTGTCTGAATAACATAGCGTTTCAAGTGGTAAAATTGCATAGTGTTTCAAGGGGCCTCATTTTCCCCTTGCCTTCAAGAGACTCAGATTTCGAGTTCTAAGTTTGGCTCTACAGGTCACAAAATTTACTAGAACAACTTGTATCACAAATATAGAAAAACAGGCCCTGTTTATATGGACACATGTGGATCACTCGAGTGATACCATTGACATAGCTTGGGATTTTGATCCTCCAGTAGATAGGTGAGAAGTCGACCTAAGTTACCTTGAAAGGAACTGTTGCAGAGAGATTGCATAGCACCAATAAAGTTTCTTGGTGGCATGGAGTGCTGTCATATATGCTGCAAGCCAGTTATCAGGACATGGGTCCACCAACATAGATGATGTTCCTTAACTTGCATGTTATTAAAAAAACAAAAACAATGATGATCATCATGTGTCCCACTGAAGAACCTGAAGAAGTAAAACTTGAATCTAGGATTTTCTGCAGTTGTCAGTGTGTGTGTAGCTTTGGTGTCCGATTGTGGAAAACAAATAATAATAATAATAATAATAATAATAATAATAATAATAATAATAATAATAATAATAGGGAGAGGCTTTGTAAAATACACTTAAAATCTTTGTCCAGATTTTGTATATATTATTATAGAATCATGATTTCAAAAGTAAAAAGAAACGTATTTGGGTGCCATCATTGGAGCTAGAATCGAAACCAAAGGCAAAATGACGTTACCACTGTAGCAACGTGATACGCATATGAATTGGTTAAACATAAACTAAGATAAATGCAGAAAATGTATAACGATTTTTCCAATTTTGATCCCTTAAAAAATATTTCAATTTTGATCCCTTAAAAATATTCCAATTTTGATCCCTTAAAAAATATTTCAATTTTGATCCCTTAAAAATATTCCAATTTTGATCCCTTAAAAAATATTCCAATTTTGATCCCTTAAAAAATATTTCAATTTTGATCCCTTAAAAAATATTCCAATTTTGATCCCTTAAAAAATATTTCAATTTTGATCCCTTAAAAAATATTTCAATTTTGATCCCTTAAAAAATATTCCAATTTTGATCCCTTAAAAAATATTTCAATTTTGATCCCTTAAAAAATATTCCAATTTTGATCCCTTAAAAAATATTCCAATTTTGATCCCTTAAAAAATATTTCAATTTTGATCCCTTAAAAAATATTCCAATTTTGATCCCTTAAAAAATATTTCAATTTTGATCCCTTAAAAAATATTTCAATTTTGATCCCTTAAAAAATATTCCAATTTTGATCCCTTAAAAAATATTTCAATTTTGATCCCTTAAAAAATATTCCAATTTTGATCCCTTAAAAAATATTTCAATCGGCGAAAGACCCATAAAAGAACGGTCCATAAAAAATCCAATCATTTGATGCCTCTAGTGCTGCTCTGCGACTTTTAGTTTCAGAGGAGATATCGTTTGAAAATATGGAGACAAACAAACACACATAGTGAGTTTTATATATTAGATTATTACTAGCGGGGAGGGGGGGCATTCGGCTTTGCCTGGGTGCTTAAATATGATATTTTAATTTGTCCAGATTTCGCATATATTATTATATAGTCGTGATTTCAAAAGTTAAAAATATGCATTTGGATGCCATCATCTAGAATCGAAACTGTAGCATTCAAAGCTGGTGACGTTACCAACGTGACATGCATATGAACCGATTAAAAATTAAAAATTAAAAATAAACTGAAAGGAATATATAAAATGTGTAAGGATTTTTTCAATTTTGACATATTTTTGACCCCTTAAAAACTATTGTAAGCAGATAATGACTCATAAAAGAACGGTCCGTAAAAACTCCAATCATTTGATGCCCCTAGCGTCGCTTTGCAACTGTTAGTTTTGGAGGAGATAGAATTTGAAAATATGGAGACAGACAGACAGACAGACAGACAGACAGAGAGACATATAGCCTTTTATATATTAGATTATTATTATTATCTATATATTAATACCGTAGTACCTTTGACGTATGTACGTAGATGTGTCATGGTTTCTAAATTATAAATTATTCTATCGGGAGATCCTATTTATTAAAAAGGAGGATAAAAGGGGATTACATATTACAAACATTAAATTAGTATATATAATTATATAGATGCACTAATTTAATGTACGTAGTATGCTACCATCTTTTAGACTCCTTTTTAATAAATAGGATCTTCCGATCACCGAAGACGCAATTAAAAAAAAATAAAAATAAAAATAAAATGATGTCGCTTTCGGGCCGTATGTGAAAGTAAATTATATCTTCTGGGTCTTCTGGCTAGGATCCAAGGGTAGTATATGTTCTGTCGAAAGATCATATAATGATATTATGGGGTTTCCGTTCATGCCGGGTGTCCAAACAATTGAAATATGTCACATTCCTATAAGGATATTGGAGATAAACCGTCATAACAAAAAGGCTTCCATAATATCATGGGGTCTACATTCACGCTGAACATCCACAGAATGCCCAGCAGCAATATGTTACATATGAAAAATGCCGCTGTGAATATTCCACAGGTTCAGCTAGTTATTATTATTATTATTATTATTATTATTATTATTATTAATATTATTATTATTATTATTATTATTATTATTGTTATTATTATTATTATTATTATTATTATTGTTATTATTATTATTATTATTATTATTATTGTTATTATTATTATTATTATTATTATTATTATTATTGTTATTATTATTATTATTATTATTGTTATTATTATTATTATTATTATTATTATTATTATTATTATTATTATTGTTATTATTATTATTATTATTATTGTTATTATTATTATTATTATTATTATTATTATTATTGTTATTATTATTATTATTATTATTATTATTATTATTGTTATTATTATTATTATTATTATTATTATTGTTATTATTATTATTATTATTGGTTCACAAGGAGCTTTCACACAGGTCATCAAAGATCTCTCCTTGAAAACAGCCTGTGGTGTTCCCTGGAAGCTGAGTGACAGCAAGTCTCCCCAGATTTCCAGTACTCTCCCCCTTTCGATAGTATTTGCAAATAAATTTGCATCATCGCAACAGCTGCTTGCCATTGATTTCTCATTGGCAGCAGCTATTCGTCTTCACTGGAATTGGAGTGGCAATAAGCCTCCCCCAAGGTTCCAGTTCTCTTCGCACTTTTTCAGTGGAGGTCTTGTTAGTGCTCTCCTCTCGGTCTTTCCTTCCTCCTTGACTCTTCTTGGCTGTTTGGTCTCACTCTTTTTTTTGGGGGGGGGAGGGCAGTAATGTGGTAAAGGTGGGATAGGGTGGGGTAATAGAACTTAGATATGTGGTTTCAATGTTCTTGGTTCCATATTATTATTATTATTATTATTATTATTATTATTATTATTACTATTATTATTATTATTGCTATTATTATTGTTATTATTATTATTGTTATTATTATTATTGTTATTATTATTATTATTATTATTATTATTATTATTGTCTCTAGCTCGGGATTACTATTTGATATGCTCACATATATGTTTATATATATATGTGTATATATGTATATATATGTGTATGTGTATTACATATGTATATTGTGTGTGAGTGTTGAGTTTGTATATGTGTGTTCATGTGTATATTAGGATGAATATGCACAAAATTGTCTCACCCCACCTCCTGCCACTTACCATTGCCTACTCTCCCTAACACTTCCCCCCCCCCCCGCTAAAATAATATAAGCTTCCAATGAAAAGGCTTCCACCAGACTTTGAAATTATTTTCGGCTGGACCAAGACAAATTTAAACAAGCACTTGCCCGTTTCGGATATATACACAGCTATGCGGATTACCCAGGATATAACTTGGAAACTATTACCAAACGGATGTAAAGAACATATAATATGGATTTTACCAAACAAGTTGGATCAACAAAAACAGTCATATCCTTTTTCTACAAATACTCCTGCCACAGAACTTCTGATAAATATATTATTTTCACTTTGACTTTCCATGTCTCACTGACTTTAGCAAATAGGGTGCATACCTTTATAACTATTTGCTAATATTTTCACTCCTCTGATGAGATGGTAGACATCGAAACCCTATAGGTTAAGGAGATAAACTTTCTAAAACATTCTTTGTCTTGCTTAGAATAATAAAAATTCTTTGATATGAAACTCAACCACTTCATTTCATTTCAATGAGAGTTTTTTGAAATTCATTGAATTACAATTTAATTTATTTGCTCTATCTTGAATATCGAGCAATTCTCGTTTAGATGGGATAACTTATAGAATATTACTGCCAGTAATATTTTGTAAACCTACAATCTCACGTTTACATAACCACTGATTGTTAAATAAAAACTACTCCGAAGTATATATATATATATATATATATATATATATATATATATATATATATATATATATATATAAGCTGGACACCCGGCGTTACCCGACCGTACAATACACTTAAACATGATATTTTAATTCTTGCAAATTGCGTATGTATTATTATAGAATCAATTCTGTAATGAATATATATTACGAGGAATAATTTGCCCGGTTGACTAATTCGTAAAAAAATAAAAAAGAAAAGAAAAGAAAAAAATAATGATAATGTCGTTCATCAAATTCCGTCTGTGTTGGTTTACAATATCACGTCAGCTGAGATTTGGGCTTGACGTGAATGTCCTGGAAAAGTCACGTCTTATTAATGTTTAGTTTTAAAATATGCAAACGCAGAAATTATATGCGGTGATTTTAAATGGTATTTCTTCTTTTATCGTAAATTGAACTCATTTATAAGAAAAAAATCAAAATAAATTGGTGAGGTGCAACCGGGCTTAAACAGGGGATCATTCGCTATATCTTCAGATGAGAATAAACCTGTTATTTAAAGAAGAAATGATTTGCAAAGATTTTATTATCTCCCTTGGCCGGTGTAACGTAAAATATTCCCCTTGTAAAAATGCTTTTTATCTATAAAAAGAAAAGAAGAAAGACTATTTTAGGATCGGATTTTTTCGATTTTCGGTACTTATCGGTTGAATTTCTGAACATATATACACATACATATATATATATATATGTATATATATATATATATATATATATATATATGTGTGTGTGGGTGTGTGTGTGTGTGTGTGTATGTTTCTTGTTGATTTTTTAAACGATGGTACGGTTAATTAGCATGTTTATCTTGAAGATTTCTTTCCTTAGAAAATCGATCATATTATTTTGAATGTAAAGAAATCTTATTTAAGTAACATTGTCTGTCTGAGGAACGGTCTCTACTAAACTCCTTTCTCAAGTTTTGCTCTACACACTTGAAACTTGATATGCATGGGATTTGGATCTGTGAAACAAATTCTGTTTGGCCTTCTCTGGTAAAAATAGCGGCTAAGGGATCAAAATTGAAAATAATTTGAACTTCGTAGGAGTAAGTTGACTTAAAGTGCTCTTCTACACATGCGCAAATATACATTTATAAAGTCAGTTTATTTTTTAACTATTTCTTATCCATCTGATGGTAAGTCCAACAGTAACAACTAAGGCTGGAGCACTAAATATTTTAGTTTCGATTTCAGCTGATGCCACCCACATATTAAAAAAAAACTTATGAAATCATTACTATATATTGGATACAATATAATAATCCATAGCGTATTGGCTCTATAATAATAAATAGAAAACACAATCGTTGTATGATGCTGATATCTGATTAAGTCGAGGGCACGGATAATGCCTATGACCCACTGGGTCAGGTGTCAGCCGTAATTGTCTCAAATAATCTTGTAAAAAGTGACTGATCATTTAAGAAATGAAAAATAGGAAGAAATTGTCTTGAATGATCTTGCCAAACAGAGGCTGAGCCATTAAGAGACAAAATGGGACCATGGACTAAATAAAAAGTGAGATTAACTAGTGATCTCTCAAATAATCTCGTTAAAAATAACTGAGCAATAAAGAGATGAATTAGTCATACGACTAGGAACAATGTTATGATAACTAGTTTAGTCAAGGGTTTCAAAGAAGTTTTAATCAAAAGAAAAATTATTTGGACAGTTGGCATAAAAATCTATTAACAATAAACATTATAACATGACTATATCTTGAAACAATAAACATTATGACATGACTATATCTTGAAACAATAAACATTATAACATGACTATATCTTGAAACAATAAACATTATAACATGACTATATCTTGAAACAATAAACATTATAACATGACTATATCTTGAAACAATAAACATTATAACATGACTATATCTTGAAACAATAAACATTATGACATGACTATATCTTGAAACAATAAACATTATGACATGACTATATCTTGAAACAATAAACATTATAACATGACTATATCTTGAAACAATAAACATTATAACATGACTATATCTTGAAACAATAAACAGTATAACATGACTATATCTTGAAACAATAAACAGTATAACATGACTATATCTTGAAACAATAAACATTATAACATGACTATATCTTGAAACAATAAACATTATGACATGACTATATCTTGAAACAATAAACATTATAACATGACTATATCTTGAAACAATAAACATTATAACATGACTATATCTTGAAACAATAAACATTATAACATGACTATATCTTGAAACAATAAACATTATAACATGACTATATCTTGAAACAATAAACATTATAACATGACTATATCTTGAAACAATAAACATTATAACATGACTATATCTTGAAACAATAAACATTATAACATGACTATATCTTGAAACAATAAACATTATGACATGACTATATCTTGAAACAATAAACATTATGACATGACTATATCTTGAAACAATAAACAGTATAACATGACTATATCTTGAAACAATAAACATTAAAACATGACTATATCTTGAAACAATAAACACTATAAACATGACTATATCTTGAAACAATAAACATTATAACATGTGCTATGAACACTGTTAAAAAGCAAAAAAAAAAAATTTATTACTAAAATAAACATATCCTGTTTTAGTTTGGTGAATTTACAGACTCAGGACCTATGAAAACTCCGATTTGACTGACTTTGTAAATTATTTTTAACATTTAAAACTGCATTTTTGCACAACCAAGCTGCTTAAGGGTGTTGTGGAGACGCCCACTAATTAACATAGGTGGGTGAGTGAGATATATAAAAGTATCAATCACCAATACCGGGAGAGTTCTGCAATGGCCGCCAAATAGGCAAGACGCCTATGTTGCCTCCAGTAAGACATGCAACACGCCACCTGCCGGAATATCTCCAACTGAAGTATATCTGAAGACATGTAAATATGTATATAACTTTTCTACCTAATATATTATTATATACCTTTACTTTCGTGTTCTTGTTAATTATTTGTGCAGACACAACAAAGTGAAATGTCTGAAAAAACAAAAAACAAAACAAAACAAAAAGTATACATTCTTGCTATTCAAACAGTTGACAGAGTTTTTTTCCCCTTTCTGGATATGAAAACGTTGCCTTTAAGTATTTGGAAGAATACGTTTGAATTCCTTTATGTTTACAAATGAAAAAAAAAGGAAGAATAAACAAGAAAAGGAATTTCTGACGAAAAAAAGTATAAACTACAAATGTCAAACAGACGATACACTACAACATTTTTATTTAGATTTAATTATTCATGTTTTACTTTGAGAAATTTTGAGTTTTCTTTTCTTGGTTTCTTTTATTACCTCAGACAGGTTTAATTAAACTCTTGTAAAGTATTTTATTTTTAGAAAGGAAGGTATGTAACATAGTGCATATGAGCAGGTGGGGAAAATATCAGCAGCAGCGAAGGATGGCTGGCTTGTAAAGAGAAAATGCACATATGCACATTAGGAAGTGTGCGCAAGTTAGCATGACAATAAAAAGAGATAAAGGACGCCATGTGCTCGGGGCAGAAGTAAAATGCAGGTCTGAGAAAATCGAGGTGAAAAGTTGGGGACGAGAATAGGCCAACTTTGACCGGCATGCGATCAGAGGAAGGAGAAACGCTCACCAGGTGAAATGAACATGTGGAATCAAGAGACTTCTGTAAGTGGTGGTGAAAGTAACGTTAATAAAAACTTTTGTGAAAAAAGAAAAAATACCGACTCGGATTTTTATTTATTTCCAGTTTTATTTTTATGAATTACTAAAGAAATGTTTAACGCCATGTACCATTATATATATATATATATATATATATATATATATATATATATATATATATATATATATATATATATAAAGCACTCTGTGTGTGTGTATATTCATTCAATATGGAGTCCAAAATGGCCGAGCCGATTTTTCAAAATTTTTACACAAATGTACTTTATATGCCTGGCAGTGTTCTTAAATAGGTTTTATATCGAAATACATCTGATAAATATAAAAAATCGATAAGAAAAAATCCTATTAACACAGCCTAACTTTATAAGTGAATTTGAGAAGTTTTATCACCACACAAGCAGAATGGCCTGGCATATAAAATCAATAGTAGGTTATTTGATAAGACAGGGACATGTTCGAAATTAATGTTTCTGTATAGCACACAGTTGAACCATGATACTTGACTTTTGTTGTTTAAACATTAAATCAAGTCACTATATAAAAATAATTTCATCAAATCAGCAGTAGATTCTCTACAATATATTATAGATGAAATCACTGCTGGGAGGCGGGTGAGTTTTCCCCTAGTGCACTGCTGTTCTATTCCGAATAGAGCAGGCAATCATTCGATTCGATTGATAAATGGGCGATTTCACTTATTTCGATGACAATACAAGTGAACGTGTCTGTGTGTGTGTGTCTGTGTACATTTCTCTACGCAATAACTCTGTCAATTTTTAGTCTGTACACTCGAAATTTGATATACAGGGTACTGAGATTTGGGAAAATCGATGTGATCGGGTTTTGGCCAGAAATTTGGCGATTAAGGGGTCAAAGTTCAACGATTTGACCTTTGAGAACTGCGCGAGCCTTTTCTAGTCTCACACAAAAACATGCGTTCACATTTCAAGCTATATTACTTGTCATATACATACGCGCACACAAACATACGTGCCCATGTCCACACACGTACATATATTCACGTTCGCATACATACACTCACATTCACGTGTATATACACACACGCTAACGTACACACATGTACTCACATACATGCACGCATGGACAACGTCACTTCCCCTTTCCAAGGAAATTCACACATGCGCAAAAGACCACCGGAAACACCTATAAAAGAAAGAGCAATAAGCGGCTTTATCCTTTTCCAACCTGCCTTCTGAGCCACCGCCGTTTCAGCAGGCGTGCGCATGCGCGTGCCTCACACCACTTGCTACTATGTGGGACAAAAAGCTAACAGACCGTACGTACACTTTATACGCTTTCTCTCTCCATGAACTGGATTGACATTCTCACTCTATCTCCCCTTCGTTTTGGTCCATCAACACAGACATGTGCGCAACTCTCTACTGAGCTTAACCCTCTCTTTCTACAGGCCAGCTTGCAACTTTGCGTTTCTCTATTGCATTCCCCTTTCCTTCCACGCATGTAGGCGTCAATGGCTGAATGAACACGTGTACACCCAAGACTTTCATTTCTCAACAGAAAATAAACGACATGTTTATTTTATTCCAGCATTTGAGTTCTTTCTTTCCTTCAATTCGTTTCATTATTTTTTCTTGTCGCGAGTTAGGGTATTTATATCCTAGTCTTCTACAGAACTCTACCAAACTCCTCTGACAATTTTGGGTCTACGCACTTGAAATTTTAGATATAGGTTTCTTGGACATGGATCTAACTTAATAACTTGATTTGAGCCCAAAACAATAAATTTTAAGGGGTCATAATAGGGGTCAAAGTTTAAAAAATTGATCTCTGTGGTCTCTTCCAAATTACTCAGACAATTCCTAGTCTAAATATTCGAAATTTTACATAAAGGATATTCAGAGATAGGGCAAGCTTTTTCATCAGTTTGGGTCGAAAATTTTTACTTACCAATATATAAATGTATGTATGTATGTCTGTTTAAACTTTCAATAGAGGCGACGGATTTTACCAAGATCAGTATCGTTTTTAAGTTCGACCTTTCATACGACAAATATCGAAAAATTGGCTAAAAACATATCTTCCCCTTCAACCAGGCACTTTTCTACAGGCGGGGGGGGGGGTCACTTTTTTCGCCGATAATTTTTAAAGTTATTCTCTCCTTTAGATTGTCTAGCCTTAATTTTAAAAATGTCGTTTCCGGTTTGGCGGTGGTCGTAACAGCATAAACGTTAGGTTTTACCCTGTTCTTTTCCTCCTTTGCGGTACGGGTTCGAGCCTGCCTTCCTACTACCACTTTTTTTTTTTTGCTCAACATACACATCCAAACACCCGGGCAACGCCGGGCTTAAATGCTAGTATATATATATATATATTTAAAAAAAATGGACTCTCCCGTCGATTTCAACATACGAGGTTCCACTAAACAGATGATTTGTTTATAGTGATGCATAGAACCAACCACACTTCTTGGTATTACTGCTAATTTATGACTGCCACAAGACAGAGCTTACAGTAGACGACAGGTTTTTATATCAGAGTTTTACCTTCTCCTAGATGCATGCTTAATGAAGACTGAGGGTGCATTAATACGCTCCTGGCATATTAATTCCTGGAAATTTCTACGACTCGGCACGGTATATACAGCACCTACCCTTCCCAAATGGTCACCCATCTAGTACTGGCTAGGCTCATCGTTGCTTAACTTTGGTGTGTCAATGTGATTGTGCCATAAATCTCGTTAAAATTAACTGAGTTTTATATATATATATATATATATATATATATATAATTACTTACTATAATAATTAAATACCTACAAACACTAGTGTTTCATCCTTTTAGAAATCTTTAGTGCAGGGTGTCACGATTCACACCAGTCGACAGATTCGAACCCGGCAACACGAGCCATCTCTGGTTCGATTAGCAAAGACCGTATCCAATCGGCTACCATTAAGTGCGAGAGATAACGTTGAATTTAAACATTTTATTTTTTTTCAATGTTCTTTACGTCAGTCACAGTGATCTAATCGTTATACGATGATCTATGCATAAGAGCTAAATTGACCAACAATAAGAAATGAGTTTATTAAAGGGGATGACATATATATATAAGTAACTGAATTACTATATATATTGTTTAGATACCACACACTTTGCCCACTTCAAAATAAATGTCTAACCAAAAGCATAATTTACCACAATATTTGCGAAAGCAAACACGAATAACAAGAAATATTACGTAGGTATGACTCAAGGAAAGCGGACATTCGCCGGTAGTTGAATGGAAAATAATAAGACAAGCTACCACATGTAGGGACCTAGACGATCCATGTAGATTATGCCTTCATGAAAAATTTGCTATCTTGTACTTTAAAGAACCCCAACATCTACTAAACTGTAGAAGAGAAATAGCGAACAATTTTATTCACAGAATAAAATTTACTCTAGGATAGCGATACAAAATAATTTTAAAACTAACAAAAACAATAGAAAATAAACAAATAAATAAATTAAATAAACATGAATATACATAAAATATCACACATATATGCATATATATATATATATATATATATATATATATATATATATATATATATATGTGTATATCTTTATATATACATATATACATAGACTAAGATAAAAAAAACTAACCTAAATTTAAAACAGGTCAAGAAATTAGATATCCAGGCAAAATAGAGCACACAAAAGGAATAGGTCAGCCAAAGATCAAATAGGCCTTTGTCCGGTAAGTGCATGTTCAATGGCTGATAGGAAGGGCGCGGTGGATACTAGAAAGCTGATTGGCTAACTAAAATCTCAATAGAAGGTGCGTATATAAAAACGACAGACAACCACAAAATTCGCGCATAAGCGTGAAGAATCGTAGAGTGAATGAAACGCAGAATATTCAGTGTAGCTTAATCGCCATATATATTTTATAACTAACTAACTAGCTCTACCTACGTATTGAGCACTTTTGAAGTAAATACTTAAAGTTTACACTTAAATTTATACTTTCGTATATTAATTTTATGTGAGTAAATGAACTAGTTATATATATATATATATATATATATATATATATATATATATATATATATAAAGTAATTGAGCTACTATATATATATTTTGCACACAAACAGATATTTAATTTCACGCACTAGAGCAGATTAGGAAAAAAATAGTAAAAACAAAACGTATAATATAAGGAAAGATAAAAGATGCAAGGGAGGTAATCCTAGATATAAAAAAATGAGCGACACACCCCTTTAAACAGAAACATCGAGTAATAATACGAATTCAAACACCAAGCCAAAAGGAATATTAAAATAAACACGCATAAATGTAGAAATAAAATTACATAAAATTATATGATAATTGGAAAAAAACAAATGGAAAAAAAGGGAAATTAAAACAAAAATAAATAATTAATAAATAAAAAATAAATAAAAAATAAAAATGCGAAACTACGGGTTAAAACGGAAAACTGTCATCACATAATACCAAAAGATGGAGGAAGTGAGGAGGCATGGCTTTTGAAAACTTTTTACCCAAATACGATGTCCAGCATGTTAAAAATATATATTTTATTGTAAAAACCTAATGAATAAACATCTGAAGAAGTTGGTGGGACAGGATATTTTTATGGACACATAAATCGTTAAATTGCCTACCCACTAATGAAACAGCTGTAATGGAAAAATCCAGGAAATAAACGAAGCTTATTAAAAAGAAAACGTGAGTCTTTTAATTTTCAACAAAATTTTGCATTATATATATATATATATATATATATATATATATATATATATATATATATATATATATATATACTAGCAAATATATGCACCATTCAGTGGCATATTCTTGCTAGTATAGGAAATTGAAACCATGGTGAACAAATATATACTACACTAACCCCCCAAAAAGGAGGTAATGACTGAGAGGATGGTATCATGACGAACACCTACCCACTCCCCATAAAAGGAGGAATTAATATCACGACAGAAAGGATAGTACAATTACTTTCAAAGCCCCCACCCACACCCCCCAAAAAATAAAACAGAAAAAATAATCATCAAAGAATCTATTCTCTAAAAGAGGAAATGATATCTAGGAATATCGCAGCTTTGAAGCAATATAGTCGCTTATCTTTGGATAATTATCCCTTATTTGGTCAGTGGTGGATGCGTGTATTTATTTCTCTCCCACTGCAAGAAATGTGACACTAGAGTCGGAAAGTGGGTTTGAGAAGTCAGCATCTGCAAATGCAAATTTTATTCCAATAGGTATTCCCTGGTAAGGGCGCCTCAGGAGATTAGCTATAAACTAACCCATTATCAAAAGGAGAAGGAAAAAAGAAAAAGGCTGAGAGAGTGGACCTCCTAGAACTGCACAGGACTCAATGAACAGGGAAAAGATCATTACGAGAATAGTCCAGTCTGTATTGATTTTGGTGCCGAGGTAAACACCCCAGTGGAAACACCATTAACCAGAATTTAAATATACGTACGAGGAGTTTTTCACTCCTAGCGCCAGCAAAAGCTGTACTTTAGTCGCTTCAATCTCATTAAAAGAAAAGCAGTGTTTTTGCTTTTTAAAACAGCCTACTATAGCTATTGACAATGCCTATTATATAAAGGTTTCAAGTCGCTTTGGACAAATTATCCATATTGTTTATAGATGTACACATCTTTACATGGTTTATTGCACTTTGATATTTTGTGAGGTAACAAATCACATTTGATTTGATTTGAATATCAAAACCATATCTTATTCTGTCAGGTGGTAACCGCGACGGGATAGGAACTCTGAATCTCCTAACTGCCGTAATGGGATAGGAACTCTGAAACTCCTAACGGCCATTCATAGTTATTGTCATCTCACCATGTTTTGGTCAAGTAATCCTCTTCGGGGGCCGTGGCGTAGTGGGTAGAGACCTTGAATCTCTATGGTCGCAGGTGAGCATTTTCTGAAAATAGGCGTTTCAATCCTACCCAAAGCCGACCAGAGGTTTACTTGGCCAAAACGTGGTGAGACGGCAACAACTATGGATGGCAGTAATTGCTGAGAATGTAGTTAGGAGATTCAAAGTTCCTATCCCATCGCAGTTACCATCTGACGAAGGCCAGAAGAATAGTTGGCCGAAACGTCATTAAACAACAACTAAGAAAGATGAAGATAATAATCCGCAATAAAATAAATTAATAAATAATACTCATCTCAATAATGAATTCCAATTTTAAATAATATAAATATATCTTCTGGTCTGGTATATATCTATGTTTGCTTTGAAATAATAATAAGTTTTGTTTTAGGATTTTGAGATAAGGATTGATAAATCGGATTATTTAGATTATTCGCACTACTATTCTCATCTCGTATATTATTCTTATGTTGTTACGGTTGATGACCTGTGATGCAACAGATAAAAGTGCTAAATAATAATCAGTTCTAAATGACAGTTTTCTGGGGGTTGAAGGTTCAATCCTCAGTAAGGGTGATGCTAAGAAACAATTACGAATTAAAAGTGAAAGGTAGTTTGCTTGGAACATTGCTGGTAAATATATATGTTGGTATTTATGAAGGCTGATAGCAATGTAGAAAACTTCGGAATAGTGAAAGAAAGTATGTCACCTGACAGCTTCATTTTTGCATTCTTTTTTGAAAAAGGGAAGTTCTCACTCCAAATAATCCAAGATGTTACTCCATCCTGGATATTTGTATTAATATTTAGCAGTATATTTCCCATTTAAAGTATACGGCATAATCGCGTTGACACACCGGTTCTCATCAGATCACTGAAGTTAAACAATGTTGAGCCTGGTTAATACCAGTTGGGTGACCATTTGGGAATTCTAGGCGCTGTATGTGCTCTCTGCTTATCTCGGCATTTGTTTCCAGTCGTCCTGAACATACACTTCACTTGCCATTGGTATTTGACGATGTCGACTTAGGAGAGGTGTGGTTGGATATTGAACAACCTCCTGCCACAAAAATTTAATGCGTAGGCAACCCTCCAGTGGGTATCCATGGTCTGTCAAATACTGAAGGAGCTCTCTCTATATATATCTCCTATTTACTGATCTGATATGTGAAAAAGCTTTTGAAAAATAAATAGGTTTTGTAAAAATTCTTTACACAAATATTGTTTTCGATTGTTTGTTTTCGTTCATACTTTTTCCCACCATTTTGGTTTTTATGCATTGCTACCTGCCTTCATGAATACCCACATAATTACAAATTACTTAAAACTTTTACCCAGTCTTGACTGACGCGATGCGATCAAGCTATTAATACCTTCATTGATTGAAAAACGGACTTCGAAATTCCATACAGATTATTGAGTGCGTCATAAAGATTCCTGAGTTTGACAGAACAAATCGGGACAATGTCGGAGGTTACATCAGCTGAAACGTTATGAGAATATGATCCAAGATGAGAACAATAGACTGAATAATCCAAATGAACCATGACAGAACGAAGAACAATATTTCAAAATAAAGCCTGATAAGTTGACGAGCAAAGCCTAACAGACTGTTGAACAAAGCCTGAGAGACTGTCGAACAAGGCCTGACAGATTATCAAAGCTTAACATACTGACAAATCAAATCTGACAGACTATTGAACAAAGTCTGGCATACTGACGGACTAAGTCTAACAGACTGTTGAACAAAGCTTGGTAGACTGATAAACCAAGCCTTATAGACTCTCGAACAAAGACTGATAGACTGTCGGACAATGGAAGCAATACCTAGTCTTATATTTCTGTATAATATTCTGCAAAAATATATTTGTTTAAACTCATCTCTACTTCTGGTGGATCGCGGAGCGTGGGGTGTGTGTATTTTATATGAGATTTCCCAAAACGATTTTTGTCATATAAAACAGTGCAACTGTGAGATGGGTTTCTTGTTCTTTGTATCTCCTTCCTCCCACTCTTCTCGCTCTTCATCCTCCCACTCTTCTCATACAAAAGTGATCTCCCCTACCAAAAAAATGACCAAAGCACAAGTGATTTATTGGAAAAATATGAAAAATGTTGCTGCAAATAAGAATAAACTTGTAAAAAAAAAAAAAGAAGATAAAAAAATCTATTGTGAATGCATTCTCATTCTGTTGACTCATGGGACCATACTTATGAGTTTATTGGGATGAGCAAGGGGGGGAAAAAAGGTTAACTGTGGAAAGAGCGCAGAGTTTTTAAAAGCTATTTTCATAGGTTGTAATCTAATATAATATAATCTAATAGTGGAGATGTCTGTCTCTCTGAAATGTTAGAGGGATACACCTTTAGAGTTTTCAATACAAACTCTCTCTATCACACACATACACATACACACACGCACACACATATGAGTGTGTAAATATATGTTTGTAAAAATATATGTGAGCTCGCCCGCACGCGCGTGCGCGCACACACACACACACACACACACACACACACACACACACACACACACACACACACACACACACATTTAAGACAGAATTAAATGATGAAAATAAAGAAATTATATTATTTATTGAATCACCAGATGTTCAAAAGTCAAGGAAAATAATAGAAGTTTTTTTCTTATTCCAGGATCATTCAATAAATAACGTAAATTTTTATTTTTTTATTATTTAATTTTGTCATATTAATGCTCTATCTAGAATTTTGAGCTTCCCTTTATCAAGATAAGTATCTCTCCCCCCCCCCTCTCTCTATCTATATATATACAGCATAATCACGTTGACACACTAGTTCTCGCCAGATCACCGAAGTTAAGCAACGTTGAGCCTGGCTAGTATCAGATGGGTGACCATTTGGGAATTCTAGGCGCTGTATGTGCTCTCCGCTCATTACGGTATTGTTTCCAGTCGTCCTGTACCTCAACTTCCACAGGCATCCTTACAGTGGGTATCGATAGCCTGTCAAGACTGAAGGAGGCCATTATATATATATATATGCTTTTTTTTATTACCGTTTTATCTGTTTGGTTATATATGTTTCGGATGTTGGACCGTGTTTATGATCCTGCAGTCTCGTCAGACCTTACAGAAATGATTGTTATTATTTGGAAGAAGGGTTTTAGAGGAAATACGAGAAAAAAGGGGGGGGGGGATAAGAGATAATAAGGGGGAGGGAGACGAGTATCGACAATAGTTAAGTTTGAAGGTTAAGATACATTAGATTGTAGTGTGTGTAGTGTGCAATAGTATTGAGCACTCTCTTCAGGTTTTTACTAATTACCAGTTTTACCAAATATATATATATATATATATATATATATATATTTATATATATATGTATATAATATAAAGCTGAATGTGTGTGTGTGTGTGTATCTGGTCACGAATAGGCTTCTATATGGTTGACTATTTTAAAAAACGGATTACATATAATGATAGAAGATGTATTGAGACCCAAGAATGAGTATGTTTGATCTGGAAGAACGGCGGTTCATTAAAATTGTGGGGTCTGCATTTGCGCCTGGTCCACAAAGTATGGAAATAAAAAATTAAAATTTTTTTAAAAAAATCGTTTACAAGTGTTTTTGATATAGATGTACATAAGAATACTTTGATAAGTATGTTTTTACTTAAATAGAGATGGTATAATAAAATTGTGGGGTCTGCGTTCGCGCCTGGCCTCCATAGAATGGAAATAGGCACAAATTTTAATAAAGACTTTTCATATCTATCTGCGTAAGTATACTTTGATAATTATGTTTCAGTTTGAAGAAATATGGTATAATAAAATTATAGGGTGTTCGTTCGCACCTGACCTCCATAGAATGGAAATATGTCACAAAGTTTAACAAGGTTTTTAATATAGATCCACAGAATATTGTGATAAGTGTTTCAGTGTGAACAGGCATGGTATAATAAATTATGGGGTTTATCTATTTTCTTTTTACTTTCATCATATTTTGCTTTGGTTTTGATACCTCCAAATTCGAAGCTATCTCTTTACAACCGTTCCTTTTCATAACCTATCATACTTTCATAAATCAGAGTCCATTTTCTGTAGGCTGTTTGTGAACCGAGTCAACGACGGGTACTTTTGCTTGTATATATATATATATATATATATATATATATATATATATATATATATATATATATATATAAAATGAGGTCGTCATGATGTGGTACTGTGGCATCCTAAACACAGAACTGCTAAAGTAGGAAGACCTGTCATAGCTAGGGCTATGACAACAGCATTTTTTTTCCATTGTTTTGACTCTCGAGTATATATCCGCCACAGTTAGACACAATTAATCAACCGAGAACCATATCAATTTACATGAAAACATATAAGATATCAATGGATATATATCTGAGAATCAAAACAAGGAAAAGAATATGCTGTTGTCATAGCCCTAGTCATAACATACACGAAATTATTGACAGAAAACACTGGCTTACAACTTTAAAATCTTCCTAAGGACATGGCAGATAGAAACCTGTACAGAGAAAGAGTCAATTTGGTCCAGGCAACCCGCCCGATACGATGATAATACGTATATACTGACGGAATTTTTGGGGTCGTCACCAAAATCCGTTTTTTTGGGTGGCTTTTATACAGATAGAGAATTGCATCAGGGGTGAGATATCTTCTGGAGTGATAGAAGGATCCTACCATTTTTCCAGCGATCTTAGCAACAGACTTGATGTACGTATTCCATTTCAGGTCAGGGGTATAGGTCAAGCCCAGAAGCTTATCAAAACATGGTGCTTCCCCAAGACGAGAGCCACCCATATCAATTGATGCCAGATGGGGATCAGAGTGTTGATGATGTAAAGATAGAAGCTTGGTTTTAGATGCATTAAAAGTAACCAGCCCCCCCCCACTGTACCACACACTCAAGATCAGAGGAGAGAGAATCTGAGAGAACTTTGTCATTTACGGCTTTTGATGTATTGCCGTAAATGGTCGTGTCATCAGCATAGATGTCAACGAATGATTTTAGTATGTATTTTGGGAGATCATTGATGTAGATCAGGAAGAGAGTTGGGCCTAGGATGGACCCCTGAGGGACTCCAACATTAATATTGATGGCCTCCGATTTCTGCCCATCAACTACTACTCTTATGAGCCTATGGGAGAGAAATGATTTCATGATCGAGAAAACATTTCCAGTTATAACATAGCTGGACATCTTGTGAAGTAGGCCCTTATGTCATACCTTATCGAAGGCCTTTGATATGTCAAGAGCAATTAACCTAGAGAGGAAGCCTTTGTCAAGAGATTCGCTAATCCTATGAGATATAACAGTTAGCACATCTGCTGTAGATCTGGCAGAATGGAAACCATATTGCGTGTCACTAAGAATGTTATTTCTGCTGAGGTGGTTGACTACTTCTCTATTTAATATGGATTGACACACAGGAGACTTAGTACTCTGTATTGAGAGGGAGAGGACTTATCACCTGAGTTCTTAAATACAGGGCATACTGATGAGGTTTTCCAGGGTGTTGGGAAGCACTTCTCTTTAAGGTAACGCTTAAAGAGTTTTGTAAGTATGGGGGCAAGTTCTAGTTGAAGCTTTTTCAGCACAATGATTGGAATGCCGTCAGGGCCAGTTGCTTTACTGGAATCAAGGTTCTTGATTAGCTTGACGACATCACGCACAGATATTTGTATGTTGCAGAGCGTGTTGTCTGTTATAGGAGGAAATACGGGGAGTTGATGGCCTTCGTCACATAGGGTAGAATTAGCTGCAAAGTTCTTGGCAAATAGTTTGGCCTTGTCTGACGCTGACGAGATGACCTCAGGTCCATTGATGATGGTTGGAATAGAACGTACGCTTCTGTTCAGGATCCTGCTTGCTATTTGCCAAAACTGGTGGGAACCAAGCAGCTGCTCAGCTACTTTGGATTTAACGGACTGAGCATATAGCTCTCTTGCATTTTTTATTACTCTTTTACAGTGGTTGCTGGCAGTTCTGAAGGCAGCTTTAGTCTCAGTGCATCTATTACGTTGGTAGCTATGGAGAAAGTGATTTCTGTGCACGATGGCAGCAGCACATTCAGGGGAAAACCATGGCTGGCTGTGAGGTTTTTGTTGGAATTTTTGGATGGTATGAATCGGTCTATGCCTACAATTAACCATTCGGTCAGGTCTGATACTATGGAGGACTCATCTTTTCTAAACATCGAATGCAGTGGTCGATCGTATATAAGTGTATGGAAGCTGTCCCAGTCAGTGGTAGAGTATCGATATACAGTACGGTGGAGAGGTACATCTCCAGGCTTATTGCGTTTCGTTTTTATCTTATCTGATACAACTGCATGGTCGGAAGATCCCAGAGGAGACAGAACGGAACTTGAACATAGCTCAGGGGACGTTCTGAGAAAAAGGTCTAGAAGGCTGGCATATTAACCGGAAGTATCGGGCACTCGGGTGGGTTCATCGACAATCTGGGTGAGGTCATAGGCAATGGCAAAATCATGACAGAACCTCCCTTTATCATCTGTCTTGTTAGAGTGGGTCAGCCATTCCGCATTGTGGACATTGAAGTCACCACAAATGTGGATGTTAGCTGAAGGGTGAGCAGACAGGATGTGGTCAATTTTTTCAGATATGTTCGTAACTCGCTGTTGTGGGGGCGAATGCAAGAAAACAACAATCCTTACTTGAAAGGCTGAAAAGGAACATACAAAAATAGAAAATAGTTCTTTTAAGTCTTTAAATTCAGTCTTTCAACAAAAAGGGTTTTTTTTTTCAGGAAAGAAAACATGCAAGGCTTAGTTGCAAAGTTCTTTTAAAGTTTTTTTCTTTCTTCTCCTCTGTCCTTTTTTTTAACAAACAAAATCTTCAAAAGGTTTTTTTAAGTATAGATCTCTCTCTTCGAAGTATGGAGTGTCCGAAATAAAATTCCTTTTCTCAGAAAAGGTCTTTTTCTTGTTCTTCTTGTTCTTGTTGTTGTTGTTGTTGTTGTTGTTGTTGTTGTTGTTGTTCTTCTTCTTCTTCTTCTTCTTCTTCTTCTTCTTCTTCTTCTTCTAAGTATAGAGTGTCTGAAATAAAATTCCTTTTCTCAGAAAAGGTTGTTTGGTTTCTTCTTCTTCTGAAATAATATTCATTTTCTCTGAAAAGGTTTGTCTGGCTATTTCTTCATCCGTTCGAAAGGGGATGAAGAAAACATCAATGTTGACGAGTCTCTCGTTCAGCAGTTTGAAAAATGAAGAAATAAAAATGGTGATAGGCTCTGCCACACTTTTTCTTTTTCAATAAATGGTGTGTTTCGTAACACCAATTTCAAACTACTCCAATAAAGGCTCTCTACACTTAGTGAAGTGGTTGATTGAATTTACGTCGGTTGGTCGACAGAGTCTGGAAAATGAGTCTTGCTTGCTAGAAATCCTATCCGAAACTGATTTGAAAAAGGGCACAAGAAAAAGGATTTCTGGGACTCCTTCAGAAAGAACTTAAATGACAAAAAAGGAAGGAGAGAGAGGGTGACGCATGCACACACACACATTCGTCAGCTGAAAAAGGCCTAGCAGTTCGTATGACTGCTGGACAACGGGTCCAAGATAAGAAAGGGAGGGGGTAAGATGAATGCTACAGGCTAATCAAAAATGATGATCTCCCCCTTCCTTTTGCACTGTTGAAGGCGACGTCGATCAAAAAAAAATAAAATTCTGACACTACAGGGTGATTCTTAATAATCTACCGTTCACTTCTTGTAAGTAGAAAAAGAAAAAAATACTCGAGCTGAGATCGAAATCAGAACCTAAGGACAATGAGTCAAGTACCATAATCATTAGACCAGCATGACACGATCTTTAAAAAAAAAGGTGTTTTCAAACTACTTATTCTTAACATAAGTAATCTGTAATGTGAACTATTCACGCATCCGCATTTGTGAAAGAGTTAGCAAACATAACAATCAGGTAACTCCCACATACCAATTTTCAATTTTGTCTTTTAGCAACCCCTTTTTCTGGATGAAAGCAGATTAAAAGGTTTTCCACATGTCTGAATATCCTATATACCAAATTTCAAGTCTGTAGATCAAAGATTTATTGAGTTGAGAAATGCCCTCACACACACACACACACACACACACACACACACACACACACACACACACACATTCTCACTTTTGTAGATATACTAGCAGATGTATCCGGCATTGCCCGGTTATAAAATACGCATAAATATTATATTTTAATTTATACAGTAACTGATATATGTGCATCCGGATATTATTTTTTTCTAAACAGTTCATGTCTTGTAAGTAAAAAAAAAAGTACTCGAACTGAGATCGAAACCAAAACCTAAAGACAGTGAGTCAAGTATGATAAACATTAGGCCAGCGTGACACAATCTTTAAAAAAGAGTTTTCGAACCTCCTTATTCTTTACATATGTGAACAATTAATGCATGCGCAGTCATGAAACAGTTAACAAACATAAAAATCTGATGATTCCCACATACAAATTTTTCAGTTTTTACCTTTTAGCCTTTTTTTCTGGATGCAAACCGATGAAAAAGTTTTCCACATGTCTGAATATGCTATATACCAAATTTCAAGTCTGTAAATCACAAATTTGTTGAGTATATAGGTTGAGAAGCGTCCTAACACACATTCTCACTTTTATAGATATATAGATAGATAGATATATAGATATACTAGAAGATGTACTCGGCGTTGCCCGGTATTAAACTTAACGCTAAATTCCTTTATAAAAATTAGGTAAAAAAAAAGACGGAAAAAAACTGAGACATGTGCATGGGAGTATTATGGTTTTTCTAAACAGTTCACTTCCTGTAAAAAGAAAAAAATAATTTATCTGAGATTGAAACCCAAACCGTAAGACAGGCAGTCAAGTACGATCATCATTAGACCGGCTAATTATGACCATTAAAAAGTGTTTTCAAACCTTGTGAAACATTTGACAAACAGATAAAAATCTGGTGATTCCAAGTACTAATTTTTCAATTTTCACCCCTTAGCAGCCCTTTTTTTCCGGATGAAAATGTGTTCCACGTGTCTGAATACCCTATATACCAAATTTCAAGTCTGTAGATAAAAAATTCGTTGAGTATATAGGTTGGGATATATTCCAAGCTTGAAATAATTTGTCCACGATTCTAGCTTTGATCAATTCGAAGTGGAAGAGAACCCTATCGGAGTGGTCGTTTATTAAGAAAATAAAAAAAATAAGACCATAATATTTATTTATGTATGTGTTACAGAAAATTAGAACAACATCGGTACCGTCGATTTTAAATTCTAACAAAGGAGACTCATAAGTGGCCACATTTACCGGATTCTCTTCAGCTTCTGTTTATGTCTGTCTTCTTAGAAAAAAAAAATGAAGATTCTAGACAAGTTTTTTTCTGACATAAACAGACTAAAGAGAGTCTAGTAAAGAGGTCTATCATAAGTCCCCTTTTGTTAGGATTTGAAACTGAATGTTTTTTTGATCTTCAAAAATGAATCTGTTTATTAAATCACACATAATATATATATATATATATATATATATATATATATATATATATATATATATATATATATATATATATATTAGATTGATGCAAAGATAATGTCGTTTTTTTACTTAAAGTTGAACGTCAAAAAACATTATTTTTACACCAGCCTAATATATATATTTACACCAACCTAATATATATATTTACACCAACCTAATATATATATTTACACCAACCTAATATATATTTTTACACCAACCTAATATATATTTTTACACCAACTTATATATATATTTACACCAATCTAATATATATATTTTTACACCAACCTAATATATATATTTACACCAGCCTAATATATATATTCACACCAACCTAATATATATATTTACACCAACCTAATATATATATTTACACCAACCTAATATATATATTTTCACCAACCTAATATATATATTTATAGATATATATTCTCCAGCACATCTGATTGAAAACCACCGATAGTATTTTTTAGTTTTAACTTCTATTTTCTTGTTAGTGGATAATTAATTCTGTATTTTTTTCTAAATTGAACAAGTATTTTTAGAAAATACACAAATGCTTTCCGATAAAAATTCTGAACAGTTTGTGTTTTACAGCTTAGAAAAAAAAGTAAAAATTTACTTTGTCTGCAAACAAGAAAAATTGGGTAGAAGATTAACTTGCTAAGAACTGTCGTCTGTGCTTTAGTAAATATGCTTAAATACTAGTGATGGGACGATTCCAATATTTTTATCTTGATTCCTATACAATTACCAATCCCATTTCTATATCCCCGATTCTGATATGATTACTGATTCTGATTCTTTTATAAATCTCTCAATACATATGTAACTCTAGAGGGTTTTTTCAGATTACATAAAAACAAACAAATGTAATATGTGCATATATTTTTGCAAATGTAAAATGACACTAGATTTAAATTGTAGTAGTTGTTTATAATCAATAAATATTTATCATTTTATTATTTGTATCAGTATTGGAAAATTTTATTTTAAATGATTAAATAAAAACAAAAAACAAAAAAAAACAACGAAGAGAATCGTTTTCATAATCAGAAAATAGGCATAAATTTTTTGATTCTGATACCGATTCCAATTCCAATACCCCCAAAAGTTCTGATTTTTCCGATTCTCGATTCCAATTCCGATTAAACACCCCAACGTGATTGAATACACACATCTTTTATTCTTTTATGAATTCTATACTAAAAGAATGCCAGTCTCAGGGTTGGTTAAAATTATGCTACGAAGATAAAAATAAAGATATAGTGATATATAAATATTATTTTTATAATCCATATTTCAATTTTTATGAAGATATAGTGATATATAAACCTTATGTTTATAATTCATATTCCAATTTTTATGAAGATATAGTGATATATAAACCTTATGTTTATAATTCATATTCCAATTTTGATAAACATCCATTATATGATGTTGATTCCATAAAAAATCTCTAAAATTTAAAGCCGACGCTTGAGAAAGAATTGAAATTTAGGGAATTTTGCTTAAACGACTATGGATCAGATTAGATACAAATCTGAAATATTTGAATTAATTACTTTTGTAAAATGAAAACTACGCAAAGGCAGTAACTTTTTTTAAAAATCTTTCTTTTATTATCCCTATTTAACAACAGTGAAATATATTTTTTTTTGCTTATACAAAATAAAAAGACAATTATTTAAAAAAAAACATTTTTTTTTCTTTTCCCAACGCATACTTATCTTTATGAAATCTAACAGATAAAATTATATTTCAGGTTTGTTTCACATTTAATTTTAAACTAAAAAAAATATTGATATTAGAATTACTAATGGGGGTTCAGGGCTGGAAAATTAATCTGTTGTTATTGGCTAGGCACGGAAGGACATGGTTCATCATAAAGTCCACAGCAACAACGAGTTAACACATCTGTATAAAGTTGAGATTTTCATCTCATTTACATTGATATGAATTTTAATGCGGAGGAGGAGGTCAAAGCTCTAGATGGAACAATACTGAAAGAAGTGATTGAAATAAACTTGGGCAGCAACATAGATTCCACGGAGAGAGAAATCGAAATTCGCATCTCAAAAGCACAGGCTGCATTGGATAATCTGCGGTCAGTATGGACTTCAAGCCTAACTGACAAACTGAAAAGGCAGTTCTTCAGAGCTACAACCTGGACACTCACCAAAAAATTGGAAAGAAAGTTAGACGGCACATATACCCATATGCTACGAACAGTGTTAAATATATCTTGTCACGACCACCCCACGAAGCAGCAACTTCATGGCAACCTACCTGCCATATTTACTACCATCAGGAAGCGACGTCTACTATTTGCCAGTCATTGCCAGAGGAGCAAGTAAGAGGTGGTGAGAAATGTGTTGCTGTGGACTTCAGTCCATGGCACCAGGGCACGAGCATACTACGACCTAGATCCGTGTATATCCAGAAATTGCACATGACACCAACTGTAATCCTGAAGATCTGAGGCAGCTGATGGAAGACAGGAAAATCTGGGGAGAGGGAGTCACATTGATCCAGGCAAGGAGCCCAACTAGATAGATAGATATTAAAAGCTCATTTTTTCTATTTAAAAATAATTAAAATGAACTTCTAAATATACTCTATCATGGATATGCGAGCGACTAAATAAAGGTGAACTAATTTGCAAGTTCTTTAAAAAGCGAAGGTTCATTTGTTCATTTATATGTCTTTTTTGATTGGATGATTGGTTTCACTTAACTATTATGTTCAATTCATGCATATTTTCTCCATGGCGCATAATTGCATAGCATTTAGGATGAAAACGTTCTCGCACACATATATGTATTTTATATATCTTCTATATACATATAAAGTTGAGTTTTTTCTTGCGTTGATATTTATATTAAAAGCCTACTTTTTCTATTTAAAATTATATGCGAGCGACTACATGAAGGTTAACTTTTTTGCATATTCCTTTGAAAAACAAGCATTAATTAATTAGTTATTCATTTTTTATGGATTCTTATAAGATGATCTGTTTCATTTCGCTATTATGCTGGATTCTATTTATGTATAGTTTCTACATTCTGCATAACTGCACAGAATTTAAGATGGAAAAGTTTTTAGCACACGGAAATATTTTTCTATCTATCTATCTATCTATCTCTGTCTCTGTCTCTGTCTCTATCTCTGTCTGTGTGTCTGTCTGTCTGTCTGTCTCTCTCTCTCTCTCTCTCTCTCTATATATATATATATATATATATATATATATATATATATATAACTTTGTCAGTGTGTGTGCGAAAAGTCTCTACTAAACACCTCTCTGAATATTTGGTCTAAAGAGTTAAAATTTGATATAAGGGGCATTTGGACCTGCAGCACACATTCTTCCAGGATGTAGCAGACTTGGCAGATTTGAAAGATCATAAAAATGGCTTAGATCTGGTATCTGGTTTAGAGCACTGAAATCTTTGTTTGTGCAGCACAAGAGCAGGCACTAGAAACGCTATTGTTCAAGAAAGTGGTTTAAGAATAGGATGTGGCTGCAGAATGACACATTTGTAGAAAGTTTTTTTTAAAGTCAGTTGCACACCTTGCAACACAGGTTGCTTACCCAATTAATCCCAATGGTAGTTAGTATGCTAGGTATAGTATCAAGTCGTCTGGAAGGATATCTAAAAAAATAAAACTGAATTCCCAATGTGCTGGGCAGCCTTCAGACAGCTACTATTGTAGGTGTCACCAATAACCTTAAGAAAATTCTGGATTTTTGAAGCTCGTAGTTTGGAGCTGAGATTGAAGGAGAGTCTTCTTAGAATGAATTCCATCTCTTTTCAGCAGGGTGTCGTGAATTCGCTCAGAGAGAGAGAGAGAGAGAGAGAGAGAGAGAGAGAGAGAGAGAGAGAGAGAGAGAGAGTACTACAAAAGACACGACCGCGTGGGGCTGTGGATACTGGGCGGGTTGTAAGAAGTTTGGGGCGAATTGTGCTAGGAAGTGATTGTAAGAGGTACCTGATGAAGTAAGAACAATAAGAATGGTAATGTAGCTATATAGTGCTACAAAAGTGTCATGGCGGCCCAGTAATTGGAATATAATCGTCCGGATTTAGCAGTCATTGACAAGGTCTCAAAGGTGGCAAATCGTAGACTTTTCAGTGCTCTGGGACAAGAATGTGACAGAGAAGGAGAATGAGAAGAGTAACAATTATGTTCCGTTAGCCTTGGAGATAAGGTGCATGCACGGGTTTAAAACCCAAGTAATCCCGGTGGTAGTTGGTACGCTAGGTGTAGTATCAAATTGTCTGAAAGGACATTTAAAAAAATACAAATCCCAGATGTGTTGGGCGGCCTTCAGATCTGCTATTGTAGGTACGACCAATATCCTGAGGAAAACCTTTGATCATTGAAGCTCCTGGTTTAAAGTTGGGATTGAGGGAAAATCTTCCGAGAAAGAATCCCATCTCTTTTTAGGGAAATGTTTTAAAATGAAATCAGGATTATTATTATTATTATTATTATTATTATTATTATCTATATATTAATACGATAGCATGTGTGTTCTTTTGCGTGTCACGCTTACATCCGGGTCGTTTAATTATGTTCTTCTATTCCTTGTCATAAATAATTTTATCAAGAATTCTTCATAAGTTTTGGTTTTGGTTTCGACTATAACTGATGGCACTTAAATAATCTATTTTTTTATAAATAATTTTATCAAGAATTCTTCACAAGTTTTGGTTTCGGTTCCGATTACGTCTGAAGGAACTAAAGTTATTTATATATATATATATATATATATATATATATATATATATATATATATATATATATATATATATATATATACATATATTTTTTTATAAGTTTTTATTTCAGTTTCGATTCAAGCTAATGCACCCAAGTCACATGGATATGTTTTTTTTAATTTTTGAAATCGCAACTTTATAACATATATAAATCGATAAAACATTAACTCTATAATAATATATACGAAATCTGCAAGAATTAAAATATCATATTTAAGCGTACTTTACGATTGGGCTTTGCCGGGCGTTCGTGCTAGCTTAGATAAATACTTTTGCAGTTTTAACAAAAAAGCTACAATAATATCAGAGCATCTCCATTTACACTGAACATCTACAGAATGCCAACATCAATATATTACATATGAATGAGTCCCTTGTGGAATTTCCACAGGTCCCGCTGGCTATTATTATTATTGGAGATACAAAGAGCATTAAAACCGATACCTTGGTTCTTCCTAATGTTATCTGGGTCTGAGAAGTGTTATCGCTAAGTACGTAATTTGTTTTTTTCATTTTTAAAAAAATGAATAATGAATCTTATTTTATCGATGGGGGATATATATCGATATATTATATTAAAAAGAAATTTAATCCAATTTAACATTCGGATAAACTTGATTGCCGTAGAATAGATTACTATATTAAAATAGCAATGATATTTTTTTTAAATTGTGAAAAACTAATATCTTCAATCAAAAATATTGTCTAACGAATTAAAAAATCAACAACCAACTTCCCAATTCCAATTTTAGACGCACAAATGAAATCAATGATTAACACCTTAGACAATACTAGTAACAACAATCAACTAAATAATTTCTGATATATTAATTGATTGTACTGTAACCAAATGCATCTGAATTTTATTGGATAAAAAAGGTGTCAATAGTAAAATACATCGATATATATATATATATATATATATATATATATATATATATATATATATATATAGATAGATAGATAGAGAGAGAGAGAGAGAGAGAGAGAGAGTGAGAGAGAGCAAATAGTTAATAAAACATGTTAAAAATACTTTGAAAAAGAGTTAAAAACATATTTAATTTAAAAAGGGAACACTTAATAAGTGGATAGTCCTTAATCCGCGGAGTTTCAAAGAAATAATATCCTTCTCATCAGAGGGTAGGAATTAACAAAATGCGGGATCGGATTTTGCTTTTTTTCTCCACCCTATTCCCTCTGCTTCACTTTTTGTTATCAAGTAAGATCTTTGACTTACTTGCAGTTTCATCAAATACTTTTGCAAGCAAAATCTGATCCCGCATTTTGCTAATTCCTACCCTCTGATGAGAAGGAAAGTATTTCTTCGAAACTCTGCGGATTAAGGACTATCCACTTATTCAGTGTTTCCTTTTCAGATTAAATATATATATATTTTTTTTTACTCTTTTTTCAAAGTGTTTTTTAACATGTTTTATTAACTATTTGCTCTTATTATAAGCTCTATCTCCTACTTGGTTTTATCGAGCTTTTACATCTAGTTGAGATTACTTTATAAATATTTCTTTAATATTTATAATATACTTTACTTTTACCATCTTGGATAATTTTGGTACATTCAATTGTAATTATATATATATATATATATATATATATATATATATATATATATATATATATATATATATAGTAATTTATAAAATATATATGGCGATTAAGCTACACTGAATATTCGGCGTTTCATCCACTATAGGATTCGTCAGGCTTATGCGCGAATTCTGTGGTTGTTTCTCATTTTTATATATGTTGAGGATTTTAGTTAGCCAATCAGCTTTCTAGTATCCACCGCGCCCCTTTCTATCAGCCAATGGGCATGCATTTTATCGGACAAAGGATCTGTTTTAGAACTAGGTTAGTGGTTTAACAGACGATTTTCCTCATTTCTGCTCTTTTTTATTTTTTTATATAAATACACATATGTGTATACACATACATGCATACATACATATATATATATATGTGTGTGTGTGTGTGTGTGTGTGGTCGTTTATGTATATTCATGTTTATTTAATTTATTTATTTGTTTGTTTTCTATTGTTTTTGTTAGTTTTAAAGCTATTTTGTATCGCTATCCTAGAGTAAGTTTTATTTTGTGAACACAATTGTTTGCTATTTCTCGTCTACAGTTTAATAGATTTTGGGGTCCTTTAAAGTACAGGATAGCAAATTTTTCATGGAGGCATAATTTACATGGGTCATCTAAATGTCTGCACGTGGTAGCTTGTCTTATTATTGTCCATTCGACTACCGGCGAATGTCCGCTTTCTTTGAGTTCCCAGTATTTATTCGCTAGTGTTGTTTTTATACGGTGTTTTTTTTTTATTTTTGAATGTACTTTTGTGGTCATAGTATCAGGTTTTGAAATCTAAGGAAGTCATGCCTACGTAATATTTCTTGTTATTCGGGTTTTCAAAATTCGGGTACATTCAAAAATAAAAAGCACCGTATGACATTGCAACACAAACTGGTGTCGGTTCCAAAGCAGCTATCAGATATATTCACAAGCTGGACTACTATAGTAAAGGTGCGAAAAGGAAACCTCTACTTCGTCCTGCCAATATCAAGCACAAAAATGATTGGGCTCGTAAGATGGTGGAGAGACGTATGACCTTTTGGATCAATGTAATTTTCTCTGATGAGTGACGATTTGCATGGTGACATCCGAAGTGTGTGCAACACGAAGTTGCACCCCGTGGATCACCTAAAACATTTTGTAACTTTAGCTGACTCAATCCTAATGAGCAAAAATGTATACTCGTATTCAAATTCTGCCAACAATGACGACAATATATATCTATATCTGTGCCTAAATCAAAACGCGGATTCCATGAACAAAGCTTCTTTCTTAGAACTGCACGCCTGTGGAACTCTGTTCCGTCTGCCTGCTTCCCACCGGACTACAACTTGGATGTCTTCAAGTCCAATGTTAACAAATTCCTAATGAACCGCCCCCTTAATTAAACACTTCATCAAATCTCCACACTAACGTAATGTACTTGCAATAACCCTTATCCCTCAGTGGCTTCCGGGCCTTGATAAGTGGTGATCACTGTGTAATATATATATATATATATATATATATATATATATATATATATATATATATACACATCACTTTTGAAGAACACCGAACGTAGTGTCATAATTAATTGTTGAGAGTTTAGTTTTTTTTTTTCTATAGTTTAAACCCTTATCATTAAAAAGAAACTTTCGAAAAGAAGACCAAAATACACTTCTAAAGTATATTTCTACTAAGCATAAATTAGATAAAAGGGATAAATAAGGGGTGGGGCAAAAAAACAAAACAAAAACGTATCGAGACGTCTTTCATTCAACCCTTTTCAAGATTAACGTTGGCAACGGGGGAGAAAACATCGTTTAAAAAAAAAACGTGCTCAAAAGACCACAAATTAATAGCGAGAATAAAAAGAAAAAGAAAAAAATTGTATAGGGAATAGGAGAAAAAAAAGAGAAAAAATCTCAGCGAATACCCATAAGTTCTAAATTATGGATATGCTCTCTTTGCTTACACAGAGATGGTTGGCGCAAATTAATGGATACAGCCTCGAGAATTTTTAAGTGAATTCTCGAGCGCGCTCTGTGTAAAACCGAGAAAGTTTCCTCCGTGTATCCGTCAGTGCAAATTTGGCACTTTACGTTGCTATTTTGCAACGATGGTTTGAACGGTGTTTGGGACAAGAAATGCTTTCCCCTCCTTTCCCTACCACTCAATATAATATGGTTGTTTATCGGTTTAACTGTCAGTGTGAAACTGACTACGTGGACTATACCATTCAACGTTTGGAGGTTAGAATTTCCTAACATGTCCCCCCTTCGATCCGTAGGCACAAAAGAGGCCAACATCCGGGCCTTTACCAGCTCATAAGTCGGCCATTTGTGAACATTTATTACAGTGCCAAATTTGCACTGACGGATACACGGAGGAAACTTTCTCGGTTTTACACAGAGCGCGCTCGAGAATTCACTTAAAAATTCTCGAGGCTGTATCCATTAATTTGCGCCAGCCATCTCTGTGTAAGCAAAGAGAGTATACCCATAATTTAGAACTTATGGGTATTCACTGAGATTGTTTCTCTTTTTTTTTCTCTCCTATTCCCTATACAACTCCCCCTTTTTTACCCTCGGCCACGTTTTTAAACGATGTTTTCTCTCCCGTTGCCAACGTTAATTTGAAAAGGGTTGGCTGAAAGACAACTTGATAGAGTTTTTTTTTGCCCCACCCCTTATTTATCCCTTTTATCTAATTTATGCTTAGGAGAAATATACGTTATAAGTGTATTTTCGTCTTCTTTTCGAAAGTTTCTTTTTAATGGTTCATGTTTAAACTATAGAAAAGAAACAAACTAAACCCTCAACAATTAATTATGAGACTACGTTCAGTGTTCTTCAAAAGTGTCATAAAATTATGTACGCATATATATATATATATATATATATATATATATATATATATATATATATGTATGTGTGTGTGCATATATATATATATTTGTATATTTTGGCAGCAAATCATTATTCAAGCAATGAAAAAAAAAACAACCAATAGACATATACTAAAAAAAAAAAACAACCAATAGACATATACTAAAAAAAACAAACTACAAATACACCAAGCCTCAAAGGAAAAGAAAAAGATAACAACAACAATCGCTGCTGATGATAATCAGATGCACCGATAGAAAACGCTTGAGTAGAATATGGCCCAACAATAAATTTTGGGCGCCATTTTATACAATATGCCGACTGAAATAAAAAAGACTGCTCGGCGAATGGAAAAGATATCAAGAAAAAACGGAAAAAAGAATAACTCTACCGTATTCAATCAGACGTGCTTGAATATATATATATATATATATATATATATATATTTAGTGGAGATGGTAATTAATAAAAACTGAAGAAAGTGCTCAATACTGTTGTAGAGCAAATATGCGTTTTATTTTTTATTACCGTATCTTTCTATTAAGTTTCATTATTGTTTCGGCTACATGGCCATTTTTTTGGCCGTCTGTAGCGGCCTCAGACTTTTACAAAAAAAAAAAAATTTTCTGTAAAAGTCTGAGGACACTACAGACGGCAAAAAAAAGAAGACCGTGTAGCCGAAACAATAATGTAACTTAACAGAAAGATACGGTAATAAAAAATAAAACGTATATATATATATATATATATATATATATATATATATATATATATATATATATGATTTTGTCTTTTTAAATTGAATCACGTTTTATTGTGTCTGTCTAGTTGATGAAAGATTCATGAGGCCAATATGGGAACCACATGTCTTACCAAAATTACTTAAAGAAATATTTAAGTAAGAAGAATACTTTTCTTTTGCAGAAGAAATGCATAATTAACTTTTTTTTTCTATTTATGTATTATTCAAGTTCGTCTCATGAAAATGCTGGACGAATTTCAGTAAAAAAAATTGTAATTTCCTTCAAGTACTACCAAGATGTTAATTTGATTTCTGAAGAAAAAAAACCAAAAAAAAAACCCAACAAATGTAAACGTGAACACTTATTGGACCAATATATTTTTAGACGTGCTCATGCATCTTTATAAGAAGCTGTGTCTGTCTATAAGTGCGTCCATTTGTCTGCTGTGCTTCAGTATGAAGTAGACTTTTCAATCACTTATCAATGTGTATAATATTTTCAATAGCAAAATGTTTTTTTACACACATATGCTGGATGTTTATATATGCTGGTCTTTTATACGCAATGTTTGACGCCGCTGTTTTTCTTTGATTCATTTTTTTTTTTACATAGGCATCACCACTTATCAAGGCCAAGAGGCCACTCAAGGATAAGGGTTAAAGAGTGTACAGTAGACATTGAACAATATAGTAATCATTAGTAATGAAAATTTGGTAAATTTGATAACTTATATAGAACGGCTCATCAAGAACTTATTTACGTTAGACTTGAACACAACCATATTGTAGTCAGCCGGAAAGCAGGAAAACGGAAGACAATTCCACAGGCGTGCAGTTCTACGAAAGAAGCTTTGTTCATGGAATCTACGTTTAGGTTTAGGCACAGATAAAGAGTGGGGGGAATTATTGATAGTGTGTACAGCTAGACGAGTGTTTCTTGTGAAAGTTTGGCGAGGGGGGACCATAGATTGAAGCTTAGTTGAACACCTTCCATGAAAATAACGATAAAGCAGAGACAAACTCGCAACATCTCTTCTGTGAGATAGAGATTGCAAGGAAGAGAAAAGGACATCTCCTACGAGGCTACGAAGTCTATTTTGAACTCTATCAAGGCATTCATGGGTAACCGTCGATCGTCTCGTCTGTCCTGCTAAAAGGAATAACACTCTTTTCATTAAAAAAGGTGCAATGAGACTTTCGCTGAGTTTTCTTAAAGGTTTTGTTTTGTGAGAATGGACAGGAGAGAGAGAGAGAGAGAGAGAGAGAGAGAGAGAGAGAGAGAGAGAGAGAGAGAGAGAGAGGGGGACTAATGTTATCGTATCTAGTTATTTACTTCTTAAACTTAGTTTTCTAACTTAACAACCTGAGTGACGCAGACGGACAGACATCGAAGTAACATTTGCTGATATTATCAATTTTCTACATCGTTGAGGTTGTCTCATTCTAATAGTGTAAAATATTTTGTCTCCATAGGCAAATTAAGTTTAATATATCGTTGCCTGGTTGTAAGTACACTTAAATATGATATTTCATTTTATGCAAATTTTGTATTTATTATTATAGAATCAATTTTCTATTGGTTATTATATTGTACCCAATATATAGTAATGATTTCAAAAATTAAAAAAACATTGACTTGAGTTTCGCCAGCTAGAATCAACGCCAAAACATTTAGTCTATTTGAAATATCAACAGATTCATAAGAAAGCGTTCAAAATAAAGCGACTTGAACGTATAAATGTATATTTTTCATGTGCGAAGCAGTAACAGTTTAGCTGCCATGTTCATTGGTTTTTTTCCAATTTTGGCCCCTTAGCAGCTATTTTACCAGCTAGAAATCAAATCGAATTTGTTCTATTGGTCCAAATTCCATATATATTAAGTTTCAAGTCTGTAGACCAAAAATTGAGAGAGGGGTTTGGTAGGGACCGTTGTGCACACACAGATAAGGCCACTTTTATGCGTATGCTAGAACGTTTTCATCCTAACTGCTATGCAATTATGCATGTTAAAATGTTTTTGACTTTAATGAGTATATGACTCCGATGATTTCGCCGATCGTTTTTATAACCACAATTCAACCAATCAACCAATCAGAAGTTTCAAAAGTTATTATAAAAAATGTCAAATTTTGGATTCAATCAGTTCGCCGTCGTCTTGAAACGACTGAATCGTGACTGCATTCATTTTTCACCGTTACTACCGTTTTCACCGTTTTTTCACCGTTTGTTACTAGGAATTACTTAACACTCAAGATCGGGACTTCATTGATTCTTCGCCGCCATCTTTGTTACTAAGAATTACTCAACACTCGAAATCATGACTGCATTGATTATTCGCCGATTTGATTTACTGCCGCCATCTTTGTTCAACATAATGTCTGAACACTTAACAATGCATAATGTAGAAAATATACATAAATATAACTGAGCATAACAGGACCTTATAATTACTATGTTTGAACTATTTCATATGCAAGCAATTGGAAAGATTTAATCCCTGGTGTTTAATAGGTTGCCAGTATGTTTAACCATGGATAATGATTTCTCCAGTCATACCTTACAAAATATAGAGTATTTTCTTTTTAGAGGCGGCGAACTTTAAATTGACAACTCTAATTTATTTCATTGCAAATTTTACAACTGTCGGTTATTTTAAGTTCAGATTGGCTTGGCAAGTCGTTATGAAGAGACTGACACCAGAGCAACGTTTGTAAATTGCAAATGATACAATCAATTTATTGAGAGAATAATTTCACGAAATGAACCTGTCAATTGGCCACCTCGTTCATGCGATTTAACTCCATTACACTTTTCTTTAGGGATATGTAAAATCCCATATCTACACCGATAAACCAGACACAATTGAAAACTCGGAAGGCAGCATTTGACACGTTATTTCCGAAACACAACCTAATTTAATGTGTACAGATTGTGAAAATTGGACTTCTACATTACGGCGTATACGTGCAAGCCGCGGCAATCATATGTCGAAAATTGTATTTAAATTATAAAGGCCGTTTAATGTTTAACAAAAAAAAAAAAAAAAAAAAACCCTAAAAATATTTTCTTGAAAAAACTGTACTTGGACCTAACAATTTACGGTTAAAAACATTTATCTTTTCTTGAAAAAAACCCAACAACTTTTGCTGATAAAAAATTGCAAATAAAAATAAAAAATAAATAAACAATACAAAATGCAACTTTTCTTGAATATATATATATATATATATATATATATATATATATATAGAGAGAGAGAGAGAGAGAGAGAGAGAGATAGATAGATAGATAGATATAGATATTCAGTAAATTTACAGTAGGTTTTTATTATTTTTTAGTTATTGAATTCCTATTTTCTATAGTTTTTTTTTTAATTCATCTGCGTTTGTTACTTTGCTCGGCTTAATCCAGTGACTGCCGGCCGAGCCCGAACTATAATTGACGGAAAATCCCGAGGATCCGGGTCAAATTCTGCAAGTGTACCGTTTTAGTTAATACTTTGCTCAATTATACATTTATATATAATGCTATCTTGCATGTAGAAATTTTCAAACGGACAGGAGTTTCTGTCTAAAGAATTGCATCTCGTGTCAAAGTATTTGTGTTATTATTTTTCTAACTTTTATTATTTTTATCTGTATTTAATCCTATTATAGCTTGTTCTGGGTTTTGTACTGTAGAGAAAGAGAGTCTAATTGCATTTTATTTAAAAGTTTACTGTAGTTGTGTAAAAAGTTTAAGATGTCTTCAATGATTTTAAAGCACCATTTTAGAGTGTCAGACTGGACATTTTTCGTAAAATAATTTTGTGCTTTCCATTTTTCTTAGATTTATACTTCAAGTCTTTATTTTTTATATTTTCTATTTTTACATTCCGCTTTTGGAAGGTTTTTTGTTCTGTTTATTGTTTCTATGATCCATTCCATTTACATTATTGTTTATTTTATGCTTAAGTTTTTAGTCATCACGCTGTAATGATTATTATTAGATTGGTGAAAAAAATAATATCGTTTTTTGACTTGAAGTTGAACGTCAAAAGACGACATTATTTTTGCACCAACCAAATGCATTTTGTTTAAGCTTAACCCTATTGTTATTATTACTACTAGGAAGAGTGGTCTATGCTATTGTGGAAGCTAATTGTTTCATTGTAATCTGATTTTTTTTGTCGCCGAATAGTTACTTATTACACAGAATTCCAAAAAATGTGACGTCATTTAAAATACCAATATCTCGGAAATTACTCAGTGCATCTTAATGAAACTGCACAAACTTTATGTTGAACATCATAAGTTTTATTTGTTTACATTTCAAAGAAAAAACAAAAAACAAGCAATTGTAGATTCTATGACCGATTTCATAATTTTCACAAATGTTTAACATGAGCGCTGCTGCTCGGTCTTGGGTGACTGTGTTCGAGCATATTCCAACACGCAAAATGGCTTTTCTTTTGAAGTAAACTGCATTTCTCAACCTGAAAAGAAATAAATGTCAAACATTAAACATAAAATCTTGAACTGTTTCTATACAAGCTGTGAAAATTTGACGTCATTTCAACGAAAATTGCCAAAATTATTGGCCTACGAAATGACGTCAAATTTTTAGGAACACCTTGTATAAAAGGAACTGTGTGTCTGTGAGTTCGTTCCCTATGGACTCCAAAACGGTGGGGTTGAATTTTTTGATATTTCACACAAATGTACTTTATGTGTCTGGGAGTATTCTTAATTATCGGAAATTGACACAAAAAAAAAAAAATAAAGATGGAACAGTCCGATTTTGACAAAAGTTATCACTTTTATACATTCTAAGATCACAAGTGCATTTGGGAAGTTTTATCACTGTACAAATAAATGTATCCGGCGTATAAAATCAACAGTAGGGTCATATAAAATGACAGGGGCGCGTTCAAAATGAATGTTTCTGTTCAGAGCACAATTGAACCATTATATTTTGTTTTTTCATTTTAAACTTTAATTTGAGCTATTATCACTGCACAAGCAGAAAAACAGGCACATAAAATCAACAATAGGTTCTTCGATACGAGAGGTACACTTCCAAAATGAATGTTTTTGTTTAGACCACAACTGAATCATGATACTTGACTTTTGCATTTTAAACTTTGATTCTAGCAATTATATATAAAAATAATTTTATAAAATCAACAGTAGGTTCTTTACAGTGAAATCTATTATCGACTAAGTCAGTGTGGGGAGGAATGTGAACTTCCTCTAGATACACCGTAATGGGTCCTCGAATAGAGATAGCAATCAATCGATTTGATTGAAAAAAAAAAGGCGATTTCACCGATTTCAATGAAAATAAAATATGGGAGGGTGAAACAGTCGTTGATTTTTATTAAATCCCTGCTAGTAAAATTAATAATTGTTTTAGGATGAGTTAAGTTTATAAGTACATAATATAGGGTTTGGTTTAAAAGTATTGCTGGATATTTTAAGGGATAAATCTAAGAAGTTAATCACCTTGAACTTGGCAGCTAATGAACTTGACAGCTAAAGATTAATATCTTGTTAGTTTTAATCCATAGTGCTTGAAAATTTCGCATAATTTTTTTTCTTAACTTTTTTCATATATTCTATAAGTGGCTCACATCTCTATAAAGGCCTCCCTTAAACCTGTAAATCTCATTTACTCAGAGCTCTGTGGAATCTAAAATCTTAATAAAAAAAACTAAATTTACACCTGCAGTGTCTACTATTATTTTAGAAATTTCGAAATACTCCATTTTTTTAAAAATATTTATAGAATTGATGTGAAATATTTTCTTGTCTCATTAAGATAGAGTTAAAGTTAAAACATTTGGCATCTTCTAATACACGCACACACGCACTCCCCTCATATATATAAATATATATATATATATATATATATATATATATATATATATATATATATATATATATATGACCGTGTATATTTGTGTGTGTGTATATGTGTATTGGGGTGGAGAGGGCTCCCGTAAGCCGTGGTGAAGGCAACCTTTCTAGGAGAAGCAAATCTCTGATTTAAAAAACCATAAAGCGGAAGACCATTACCTGCATTAAGCTGGTCTGCAGTTTAATCTGTTGCTGGCTATCTTGCTCTTGCTTGTTGCTGGATCTCAACATTTTGAACCGAGAGAGAGACTTAGCTGTCGTACAAAGCTAAGACTCTGTAACATCATCTTTGTATAGATACTCCCTCAGGCATTTGGGATCATGGATTTTAAATGTCTGAGGGAGTGGCACTCGTCTGACAAGACGTTGCAATCATCATATATATATATATATATATATATATATATATTTATTCTTTTATACCTACTAACACTAGTGTTTCACACTTATGCTAATCATCAGTGTAAGGAGTGACAATTCTTGCCGGTCAGGAGATTCGAACCCAGCTACCTTTGACTCCATTTGCTGAGCCTTTATCTCCAGACCACCAAACAATTACCAGAAGAATGAGAGGAATTAAAAACTAATAAACACACAATTCGAGCGCAGACATTAGACAATCCAGAGGGTTCGAAGTTGACTCCTTCATAGTTTATAAATATATATATAGTAATTTATAAAATATATATGGCGATTAAGCTACACTGAATATTCCATGTTTCATCCACTCTAGGACTCTTCAGGCTTATGCGCATAAGCCTGAAGAGTCCTAGAGTGGATGAAACGCGGAATATCCAGCATAGCTTAATCGCCATATATATTTTATAAATTACTAACTAGCTCTACCAACGTATTGAGCACTTTTGAAGTAAATACTTAAAGTTTACGCATAAATCTATACTTTCGTATATTAATTTTATGTGAGTAAATTAAGTATATATATATATATATATATATATATATATATATATATATATATATATATGTATATAATTATTTACGATAATAATTATTAAATTATTAAATGCCTACAGACACTAGTGTTTCATTCTTTCGGGAATCTTCAGTGCAGGGTGTCGCAGTTAACACCAGTTGATAGATTCAAACCCGGCGACAGAAGCTTCATTAGCAAGGACCATATCCATTCGGCTACCGTTAACCACGTAAAATAATGTTGAAATTTAAGCATTTTATTTTTAAATGTTTGTTACGTCAGTCAGAGTGATCTAATCATAATACGATGATCTTCGCATAAGAGCTAAATTGACCGACTTAATTCAACTGAAAGTGCTCAACGATAAGAAACGAGTTTCTTAATATATATATATATATATATATATATATATGTAAAGTTAGTTGAAAATTTGAAAAGTCCACCTGCCATTATAAGCCGATTTCTACCTGAGATCTTGCATTGTCAGATTAATAAAATCCTTGTACACCCAACAAACATTCTAGGAGTATGTTCCTTGCTAATGAGGTCAAAGAGGTCTTTGTGGCTGGGCTCGAATCCCACGACCAGCGGCAATTGTGACTTCCTGCACTGATTATTTCGAAAGGATAAAATGCTAGTATCTGTTGGTATAAAAAATAATTATTAGAAATTATTTCCATCCCTTTAAGAAGTAAGTTTCTTAACAGTTGAAATAAGTCGGTCAGCTGACCTATGTGCAAGATTGCGACTTCTGATCGCTTGATCACTATAGACCGTTCTTAATAACATTCATGTCTGTATTTGGGTTTATAAATGTTAAGTTTGTCTTAATTCTCATCGCGGTTGACGGTAGCTCTGGGATTATGTTCCTTGCTAATGGAGTCAGAAATGGCTCTGGGGCTGGGCCAAGCAGCAATCGTGACTTCCTGCACTGATGTTTCCAAAAAGATGAAAACCTAGTGTCTGTAGGTATAAAAAATAAGTATTTATAATTAAGAAGTGCAAAATGGCGTAATGTAAGCAAATAATAAGGTAATTGCAGCTTCTTTTCCAATTTTCGGATTTTGTAATCATGCCCAAATGCATTTTATTTCCATTTGGTGACTTGATAGTTGCTATTTCTTCTGATGAGTTAAGGGCAAAAGAGATTCATTGATTGATATAATAATTAAGTGAATTATTTTGTGGTATGAAACAGATACTGTCAAGAAGTGTAAATGTCAACTGAATTAAAGGAATAAATTGCAAGATGGTCAACATCATGAAATTTGGAATATAGACTTTTGTCATTAATTCATTATATGCTCTGTAATTACATTGAGCTTCTTAAATAAGGATCGGTATATATAAAAAGGAATTATAAGTGAATAAAAAAATATTTCCACAGGAATATATATATATATATATATATATATATATATATATATATATATATATATTAGGTTGGTGCAAAAATAATGTTTTTTGACGTTCAACTTCATGACAAAAAACGACATTATTTTTGCACCAACATAAAATGTTCAAAATAGACTTCGTAGTCTCGTAGAGGATGCCTTTTCCTCTTCCCTGCGACTTCTTTCTCACAGAAGAGACGTTGCGAGTCTGTCTCTGCTTTATCGTTATTTTCATGGCAAGTGCTCGACTGAGCTCCAATCTATACCTCCATCCTAGCCAAACTTTCACGAGAATCATTCGTTTAGTTGAAAACACTATCAATAATTTCCCCCACTCTTTATCTGTGTCTAAACCTAAACATAGATTCCATGAACAAAGCTTCTTTCTTAGAACTGCACGCCTATGGAATTGTCTTCCGTTTCCCTGCTTTCCAGCTGACTATAATATGGTCGTCTTCAAGTCCATCGTAAACAAATTCTTGATTAGCCATTCCCTTAAGTAATCCAATTTACCAATTTTAAACTACTAACGATTACTATGATATTGCCATTGACTACTGTACACTCTTTAACCCTTATCCTCGAGTGACCTATGGGCTTTGATAAGTGGTGACTCATATATACATGTGTGTGTGTGTGTGTGTGTGTGTGTGTGTGTGTGTGTGTGTGCAAATTACTTGAATTTTTCAGACTATTGTTCTCATTTTAAATACAATTCTCATTACGTTTTGGCTGATGTAACCATCGACCGTCTTCATATGTGTCTTGTCGAACTCTGTAATCTCCATTTTCAATTCGAAGATCCGTATAGAGTTTCGAATAGAACCTTTCATTTAATCCATGGAGGTGGCTGACTTTGATTATTAATTAACGGATATCTATTACGCCACGAATCGTTTTCATGGTTTATATTTTGTGAGACCCAACACAGATTTTATCTTTCCTACTCAAACCAGGATGACAGCTATTTTTTAAATGGAAACGTCAATGTATATTTTTTTTGTGAAAGAGTCGATTAATAAAAAAAAGCAGTAATAAATTTCAATGTAATTCCAAGACAAGTCGAGGACAATACCAAGATAATCCCAAAGCAATTTCAAGACAGTTGCAGAACAAATTCTAGATAATTCTAAGATAGTTCTCAGAAATTTCCAAAATAATTATGCGGAAATTTAAAGAGAGTTCCAGGACAATTTCATACAATTACAAAACAGTTTCAGAACAATTCTAAGATAATTAAAAGTCAATTCCATTGCAGAAGACAATTTCAAAATAGGTTCAAGGCAGTTCCAGTAAAATTTCAAGATATTTCAAAAAAACTTTAACGAAAATTTAATACAATTCAGAAACAGTAGAAGGAATTTTAAAGAAAAAAAAACAAAAAACAAAACAAAAACAAAAAACAGGACAATTCCAAAATTATTCATGGGCAATTTTAAGACAACCTCAGGACAGTTCTACGACAATGAAAAAAAAGCAATCGCCACACAATAAGTAAACTGTTTTATTAAAGATGTTCGTTTGAACTACTTTTTTGATCGTTATTATTTGAAAGAAATCTGGTTTAATATGTGATTTATTCGAGAATTATTCTTTGATGAAGATCTATAATTTGTCAATACAATGCTAACCAATGACGTGTAGAGAACTTTTTCAGGGCAGGTGCTCAAGTAAAAATAAGAGCGAAAACGATGAAAGTGTCTCGGAAGGGCATCGGCCTATAATACATTCCTTTGAAAAGAGCACTTTTAAAACAGAAGTAAAAGGGGAAGATGCTTGGGCACCCCTAGCATTCCCCCACCTGCACGCCCCTAAATGTCACCAGTGTTTAAAAAAAATGATAAATTTTGGAATTTTCTGATGGAGAAAATCATTTACATTTTGTATCTTCTATTAAATGTAATTTTACTAATAAAAAAAAAATCTAGAAACGCGCATACATGAAACATAACACGGTTGAGTATTGTTTGTCGTAGCATGTTTTAGATATTTGAAATCATAAAATTATATGTTCTTGAAATATAAGCTATTAATATATGGTTGGTTGGTTGTTTTTGTTTTACAGCATATCAACCCTTTTCAGGTTATTTAATACCGAATCCAGTGATTTTGAAGAACAATTTTTAATAGAGTATATTTGTTTGTTGTTTTCAAGTCGGTTTCTATTTAACCCATAGTTGGGACCCTAACAGGTACTACCAGTCCGAGTCAGAGTGGACCTGGGAGCAATAGCAATTAAAGGGTGGCTCCATACTCCTCAAAGCCCGCAACCTGGGGCCTCACCATCGGATATAGTTTAAGGTCATATCCAGGACCGTATTAATATATAAAGCTCTGGTTGATATACACTATTGATCATTGAGCTTAATTTTAATTTTAACTGCACTTTCATCTCTCTCCTGGTGACTTGATAATATATGTTTTTGACTTTTTAAATAATGCATATAATTAATTTCAGAAAGAATACTCCTTGCTTTAGCTCAGTAGCTTACATGAGTCGAAAATTTGAAGTTAAATAAATAAATATATTTATTTAAAAAAGTCTGCATTTTGATTTGTTTCTTAACCATTATCGATCTAGCTATCTAGCTATTATAGTTATCTAGCTATTATAGTTATCTAGCTATTATAGCTATCTAGCTATTATAGTTATCTAGCTATTATAGTTATCTAGCTATTATAGCTATCTAGCTATTATAGTTATCTAGCTATTATAGTTATCTAGCTATTATAGCTATCTAGCTATTATAGTTATCTAGCTATTATAGTTATCTAGCTATTCTAGCTATCTAGCTATTATAGTTATCTAGCTATTATAGTTATCTAGCTATTATAGCTATCTAGCTATTATAGCTATCTAGCTATTATAGTTATCTAGCTATTATAGTTATCTAGCTATTATAGCTATCTAGCTATTATAGTTATCTAGCTATTATAGCTATCTAGCTATTATAGTTATCTAGCTATCTAACTATTATATAAAAGGAACTTTTTGTGTGTGTGTCTGTGATTTATTTCCTTAGCACTCGAAAACGGCTGGCCCGATTTTTATGAAATTTCGCAATTTTATGAGCTTGGCAATGTTCTTAGATAGGTTTTGTATCGGAATGCCTTCGATGAGTATCGATAATCAATAATCGAAATAATCCAATGAAATAACGAGCACGCGATTTTGACTAAAGTTAACACATTGCACAGCCTAACATCACATGTGGATTTGAAAAGTTTATTACCATGCAAGCCGAAAGACTCGACGTATAAAATCAACAGATGATATAATAAAGTTATATATAACTTTTATTCCTCATCTTTCATCTTTATTTTACACACACACACACACACACACACACACACACACACACACACACACACACACATATATATATATATATATATATATATATACAGATACACACAGATACATATAGATACACACAGACAATTATATATATATATTGTCTGTGTGTATCTGTATTTATACATTTCCCTGCCAAACTACTTTGTCAATTTTCAGTCTACAAACTCGAGATTTTACATAAGGGGTATTGAGATTTGGGAAAATCTTATTAATCGGTTTTCGGCAAGAAATTTGGCTGTCAAGGGGTCAAAGTTCAACGATTTGATCTTTCAAAACTCTATCAAACTCCTCCGCCAATTTTGAGTCCAAACACTTGAAATTTTAGATGTAGGTTACTTGGACATTGATTAAACTTTTTAATTTGATTTGAGTCCAAAAGAATAAATGGTAAGAGGTCAAACGTAGGGTCAAAGTTAAAAACAAAATTTGACTTCTGCGGTCTCTATCAAATTACTCAGACAATTTCTAGTCTAAACATTTGGAATTTTACAAAAAGTGTATTCAGACATATGGCAAGCCTTTTAATCGGTTTTTGGCCAAAAATATTGCTGCCAAGAGGTCAGAGTTCAAAAGATTTTACCTTTGCGGTCTCTAGCAAACTATTCAGCTAAGTTTGGGTCCAAACATTTGAAATTTTACATAAAGGATATTCAGACATGCAGCAAGATTTTTAATCAGTTTTGGGGCGAAAATTTGGCTGCTAAGAGGTCAAACTCCTCCTCCAATTTTGGGTCTAAACACTTGAAATTTTAGATGTAGGTTAACTGAACATGAGTCAAACTTTTATATATATATATATATATATATATATATATATATATATATATATATATGCACATAAAGTTATGAACTGCTAGTATATATATATATATATATATATATATATATATATATATATATATACTAGCAGTTCAGCCCAGCATATGTATTTTCAAGTGTTTAGGACAAAAATTGTTGGAGGAGTTTGGTAGAGTTCTCAAAGGTCAAATCGTTGAAATTTTACCCCTTGACAGCTAAATTTCTGTCCGAACCCCGACTAAAAAGATTTTCCCAATTATGTTAAATCTCGGCTCTATAGACTGAGAATTGACAGAGCAGTTTGGTAAGGAAATGTGCACACACAGACATACACACAATTTCGCTTATATATATATATATATATATATATATATATATATATATATATATATATATATGGAGATAGAGTTAGGTTGATTTCTAAAATATATGTTTAACATACAATAAAGAAATTTCATTCATTCTGAATTGCCTTATATCTTTTCGTAACGAAATTTTACATAAGCCATTTTGAAAAGTTTTCTGGGTGTCAAATTTATCTTATTTGTTAGTTGTCAAAAGATAAAATGCCATCTTTCTCTTCTCATCCATCCCTCGTTTCACCTCTTTGTTCTCCCTCCTCCTCCTTCTCATCTTCCTCCTCCTCCTTCTCGTCCTCCTCCTTGTTCTCCGATTCCTCCTTCAATATCACATGAGATTTGCTTTTTATTCTCAGTTGAGAGAGTCATTTTAAGCAGAGCTTCTTTTTAAACACTTTTAAACCGAAAGTCTTATCACTGGATTCTAATACAGTTTTTTTTTTTTGTCTTTGTTGTATTTATTTTTATTCTTGGAATTCAGCTGATACCAAATCATGGAATGATGTTAAAATGGCAGACTTGAAGGAAAAATCTGTAATTTAGGTAAGTGCTAAATTCATCGATAGGAAAAAAGATACTCGAAGAATTTGTTTTATTTATTGGGAAAAGTTTTGATACTTTGTTGGGTGAAAGGATTAAATGAGGTGTCCAAACAGAGAATTGATAGAGGTCACTGGACCAATGAATCAAACGTGCTGGAGACAAAGGAAAAAGAAAATAGATCAGTCAATTGTGAACAACACACGCTTTAATAGTATTTAAAGAAAAGAATGAGACTAACAACACCACGTTTGAAAGGGCGAGGGCAGTCATATTACAGATACGTTTCTGCACCTTATTAGATATCCTCAAATTATTAGATATCTTCAAATCATTAGATATCCTCAAATTATTAGATATCCTCAAATTATTATATATCTTAAAATCATTAGATATTCTCAAATTATTAGATATTCTCAAATTATTAGATATCCTCAAATTATTAGATACCTTTAAATCATTAGATATCCTCAAATTATTAGATATCTTCAAATCATTAGATATCCTCTAATTATTAGATATCCTCAAATTATTATATATCTTAAAATCATTAGATATTCTCTAATTATTAGATATTCTCAAATTATTAGATATCCTCAAATTATTAGATACCTTTAAATTATTAGATATCCTCAAATTATTAGATATCTTCAAATCATTAGATATCCTCAAATTATTAGATATCCTCAAGTTATTAGATATCCTCAAATTATTAGATATTCTCAAATTATTAGATATCTTAAAATCATTAGATATTCTCAAATTATTAGATATCATCAAATTATTAGATATCCTCAAATAGGACATAGACTCACAAGCCCACATAAGACAACAGTACTCCATATATGGTCTGATAGTAGATTTGTAGAGATAGATAATCGTCTCAGGTGTGAGAAAGTAAATAGAGAGAACTGATTTTATGGGAAGCAGGAAGAGCAATGGATCTAATATAAAGATTTGATGAGAACAAAAACGACCAAGAAATTTCTAAGTCGATTTCTCCTCATCAGTAGAGCCATCCATGAGAATTTCAAGAAGAATAGGGACTTGCCTAAAATTGAAAGACATGAACTGAGTCTTAACAGGATTAAAGGAAATGAGGCATGTTATACCCCAATACACAACTTAGACTTAAAACAATTGAACATTTGTTTTTAATTGTCTTCCTGGGAAGCGTCGATTGCTAAGTGGTTAATGACAAGGAGTGACAAAGTGGGTTGTCCAAGTTTGAATCCCGTTCATTTCACAAAACGTTTAATCTAGTATGTTGGCAACGTTCCTGCGGCCCATCCTGTAAATACTCGATATCTTTCTAGAAAGAACCCTAAATAGGAATGTATCACAGTGCAGACGGTAATATGCAAATGCATGCAGAATGACGTCACCAGTAAAGAAAAAAAGACTATAAACAGGAGAAAAAAGGACGATCATGAGAGAGAGACATGGAGCACGGAATGAGATAACGTTCGTGATCATGTCAGAGATGTGAATAACATTCGAGATCACATGAAAAAAGACGATCAGATCGGTGACGGACGTCACGGACGTAACAATAAGGAACTACATGTCGTCGTTACAAAGAAAAGGCGAGTTGAAGTTCTTTTCTATTCTTTGTTTGCTGAAAACTACAACATGTTGGTTCCAGATAACGTTGCAGGAAGAAACCGGAGAAAAAAAAAAATGAACAATAGAACCATTCAATTCATACGAAATAAATGAAATGTCTTCCTGATATTTTATAGACAACGCATAGGATCTGTGGCAGAAGCGGCGAAAACGTTTCAAAGGTTTAATAGTTAAATAGCTTTCATTTACAAGCTAAAAGCTGATTGGCACAGGCATGCAGCTTACCTCGTGGCTTACCCAATCATACATCATGTCTCAGGCGAGTTGAGCACGTGACGAAGCAAGTAAAAGGGTTGAACCCAGACAGTTCCCTTCCATTTCCCTCTCTTCTGTACTTGAATCCAGAACTGACAGCACGCATGCAACAGTGCGCCATTAGGGGCCCGTTGGCACTAAAAAGATGACTAAAATCCATCACACCTTAACAAAAAAAACACACACACACCATTTTAACTTCCTTTCTAATGATATAAAAAGCAATGAACATTCTAATTAATAACTTTTAATTAAGAAATTATCATTTATATAATTGAGCAGAGAAATTTTGATACAATATTTCAGACTCATGCGACGCATGGTACTAAAACTATCGACATGGTAACTCTTCTATATCTTAACTAAAGACTCTCCCTTACTCTACAAAAACTCTTTATATTCACGAACATTTGATTTCTTCTATTGCTGTAATTCTCTAACCCGAAACACATATAAAATATCTCTTGTATAAATGTAAACCTCTTAACTCATTATTTTTTTTATTTAGTTCTTTTCGTTTAACATGTTTCTCGTTTGTTTCCCATTATAAAAACCCCAAGAAAAACCCCGACATGCAACCCTCCAGACTGGTAATTACCTAAGATGGTGACTCCTCTAACAAAGGGGATTTTGCCATACACCCAAGAAACTTGATGCATTATATACCAAAATTCTATCTAAGACATATCGCGACAATACTATAGAATTAAAATGTTGCATGCTTGTCTTCTACATACACCTACAGTTGTTTAATGCTGAATTCTAATACTTGCTGGACATTTGAATCGACGCAGCATGCTGTAATAGTGCTTCTGTGGTCCCCAGACACCAAGCAACTGTCTGAGAGGCCTCATTTTTATTTATTTATTTTTTTAAATTTTATTACATTTCCACCCCAAACAAGGCACGTTGCCACTTTGATGCACTGGGCTACTATCAGGGACCTAAGTTGTAGAGGTACTATGTAGGGAGTTTAACAGCAAGGTGTCTATTCACATTACACTTGAACTTCTGCATGTCAGTACAGTTGGGGAAGCAGGAAACTGGAAGAGAATTCCAAAGTCCTGAAGTTCTGGGGTAGAAGCTATTAGAGTAAAAGGCTTTCTTACATCTAGGGATCTCAATTGTGTAGGGGTGGGACTTCGCTGCTTGTCGGGTTTGTCGGGGGTATTTTCGTTGAGGGGGTACAAGGGCTTGTAGTTCGTCAGAGCATCCACCATTAAAATACTTGTAATACAGGCAGAGGGATGCATCATTTCGTCGTTGGGACAGGGGCTAAATTTTAGATGACAGTTCGGGGCCTATTAGGTTGGCGACTCTCTTTTGAACCCTGTCCAGAAAAGAGTCTTTTGGAGAAGTGGACTGACCTCTAGAGATTGGAGCTTCTGGCTATAATGAGCAACCAAGCATAATGTTTTCTTTTATGCTTAATTAAATTAATGAAATAAAATTACATAAAAATCAGTTCCCGAAAGAAAGCAAAACAATTCTCGTAATAAACAATAAAGTTGAGCTTTTTTTTAAATGACGTTTGATAATTTGTTGCTTCTACATAATACAACTGAAAACAAACGAAAGATTTTACAAACGAAAAGCGTAAAACAAAGTTTCTGTCAAACGACAATTAAAGATAATGTCAAACCGAATATGAATTTAACCATGTTAGCACAGGCTATTTAGTTTCCCAAACAAGGAAAATCTTTTAGCAAAAAAGCAAAAAACAAAACAAAACTTGCAGTAAGCAATATTTTAAATGATCAGTATTTGTGGAAGTGCACGAATAAAAACTCTAACCCTAACCCTAACCCTAACCCTAAACTAACCCTCACCTCTGTACTAACTGACTATTTCCCAACGACCGACATTTTTTCAAACAACAGAAATGAAAAGAAAAACGACTGTTTTTTTATGATTAAAAAATATAACTTGGGGGAAAAAATGGAAAATGTGGATATTCATGAAGAATGTAGAAAAACGGAACTGGTGAAAGAACGTATGAACAAAACACAAATAGCCAAAGATAGTATTTGTGCTAAGAATTTTTGCAAGCTCTATTTATTTTTCCAAACATCTTTCACACATAAAATCAGTAAATATGAGACTTATTGCTAAATAATTATAAAAATATCTGGGCTAGTGTATAATCTTTAATAGTTTCGAGAGAAATTCTCTCCTTTTCAAAAAGGTATATAAAAGTAGAGCTGTCAAACAGAGTGAAGAATTCATGAGTACTGACACTCTGAAGATATGGGGATTGCAGACAGAAAAATAGAAGGAATGCAGCAAGGGAGGAAATCAAATACATATTCTTTTATCTTACTAATATTTATTTGAGGTTTCTGAATGTTTTAGATAATGATTGGCTATTCGTATTATTTGGATTCACTGGACTACTGTTTCCATATTGAATGTGATTTTCACTACGTTTCGATCGATGTAACCTTCGACCTTCAGGCGAATCTTGCCGAACTCGAGAATTTGGACGGAATTTCGAGCGAAACGCTTTATTTACTTCATGAGGGTAGCATGCTCTTGTTCCGTCAACCATGACTGGATAGAGGTTCTAAGTAATCCACAATTGTATTTTTCCCGAGTTCGACAGAAACATTCCCGAGTTTGGCAAGATACACCTGAAGAAGGTCGGAGGTTACATCAACCGAAACGTTATTAAAATCATACTTAAGTCTTTGGGCTTGTAGGCCGGCACCGAATTCTGCTACCGCACCAGGGGATCACCACACTCTTCAGCACGTTCAGGCAGATTTTGGTGTTAATTTTCAAGCCGACTTTGAAGATGTGAAGTGGCATGATGTGGCCCTCACGTGAAACCACACTATAATCGTGACCGGAAGCGTTTTCATCACCGTGAGCACGTCCCTGTCATATGTGGCAACCCAGCGATGCATTTTGAGAGTTCTGGCGATGGTCCTGTTGTCGTAACTTGGATTGGTAGAGAGCATGAGTTGTACAGCGGCACATCTCCGATCTCGGTCGTTGAACATTGTGTCAGTTTCAGGCATGATAGAAGGTGCCTATCGCTCTTGGGATTTGTATACAGCTTACCAACTAGTAAAGGTCTGCACAAAACAAAAAACAAACAAAAAAAAAAACAGTTTTCATCAAACGAAAATGAAATCATGTCAATTTTATTGTTCCACCATGTATTTAAATGCAAGGACAGTAGAAAGTGGACTTTAAATTTACTTTACTACTACTTCCGTCTATATTCTCCGGTCGAGGACTCTGACTTATAAAACGGTTACAAACTATATTTCTAGAAGTTTTCCAGATGTTTTTCTCTATTAAACATACTATGTAGCCAGATATTGTTCTCGAAAGTAGAATTCCGTAAGAGAATTTTGGGTCCCACTAGTATCAATTATTGTTGAAGTAAATTTCCTGGCAATGTTTTTATTGGCCAGAGAAAAGAAAAAAGAAAAAAAAAAAAAAAGGAAACGAAACTCTGAACTTTGATATTTTGGGGTCTGTGTTTTTATGAAGGGAAGATAAATCATTTTTTTGATTCTCTGCCACAAATATCAACCTGGGATACGCGGTTTCAAGAAGCACTTTCCATCTTGATAAAGAATGGCTTTTCCTCTCAACTCAACCAAAAATGATCAATGTTAGATTTTGGTGGAAAAGAAATCTCGGAAGAAAGGAAAACAAATTGGATAAATTAGAGAAAATCTGTTCGAATGCCAAACTGACACAAGAGACAAAGATTTACTTCTTCATTTTATCTTTTTTTTTTGGTAGGTAATTAAGTAACCATTTTTGTTTTGTGTACTTTTTGATGTTTTTTTTATCCTTATTTCAAGTTTTCGTTTTTATAACTTTTAAAATTTTTTATTTATTATTCATATTTTTATTTTTATTTATATTTTATTTTTATTCATATTTTTTTTATTGTTCTTCATATTTTTATTGATATTAATATTTTTATGTTTTCAAAAGTATTTTTTCTTATTTTTCTTTTCTTTTCTTTCGATTCATTAAATATCTTTCGCTGTCCAATCTTTTCATCTTTACTATCTATACTTCTTTTCTTTCTCTTTGTTTATTTTCTTTTACTTCTCATTTATTTTATGCTTCTTTTTTTCTTTCAAAATATTTCCCCCTTTCTTTCATCATACATTATCATTTCATTTTCCAATGCATTTTTATAGTTTTTTTAATGATCTTTTTACCTTTTCTCCTTTTCTTGTTATTGTCTTATTATTTTTTCTCATTTTCGTTCTTTTCTTTTTTCTTTCGTTTTTCATTTTGTTCTTTTCTTTAATTCATCCTTGTTATCATCTTTTTCATTCTGTGTTTCCATTTTTCTCTTTTTTCTTCATGATGGTGCTATTCTATTCTTTCTTTCACTTTTTACTCTTTTTTATTCCTGTTTTAAATTTCTGCTCTGTTGTGGGGGAATCACCATCCAAATGGACTGTTCTATCCATTATATAAACCATAGACCTTTTGATCCCAGGTTTGGATTAAACACCAGAGCGACCCTCGCCTGCTCGGTGACGTTTACTACGCTTTTAAGTTGTAACATTTTTACGTTGTTGTTTCAGTAATACATTGTTTAAACTCTCTTCCGTTGTTCTGTTTTCTTTGTAGCTTATTTCAAGCGATAACAAAAATAAAGGCTTATTTCAAGCGATAACATACTCCCTTTCCGCTTTTCTTTTTTCTGCTTTCTTTTTTCGCTCGTTTCTTTTTATCTTCTACTTTCCACCTTTCTTTTTTATTCTTTCATTCTTCTTTCTCTACTTCTTTTTCTTAATAATCTTCTACGTTCACATTCTCCTCTTCTGTTTGCTTTTTTTTTCAAAATTTTCTTTTTTCTATACAATTAAAGTAAAGTCACTAGGATTCTCGATTTTTGCCATAGATACATTCCTTCATACAAAATCAATACATAATTCTATTTTACCGAACGTTAACACATGTTATCAAGAACAATAAAATGTAGTTTGAGTTATATTCTTGCTATTTCTTTTAGGAAATAGCTCCACACAAGTCAAGAAGCCAATTGATGTAAATGTTATATAATCACTATGGTCAGTTGTCAAAGATTTTTTTTATTGTTCAGTCAGTGAGCGGTGAAGCTTTAAAGCAGTTCTAAATGGCTAAAACTGCCAGTTTACCATATATTCAAATACTGTAGTGTTTGAATGATTAATTTATTTGTTACAGAAAAAATATAAAATTTAGAAAAAAAAAAAAAAGAAAAAAACAAAAAGAACGAATTGTTAAGAAAAGGAGAAGAAAATCAATAGAGGTTGCAACAAATAGACTAGATGTCAACACCGGATAGATGCAACAAATAAATAATCTACAAGTATTTGATTTACAAAATAAATCGTTCTTTTTGTATATTTTTCTTATTTTGACTTCTTTTTCTCTTGTCTTTCTTCTTCCTCTCTATCTTCTTCTTTCTTTCTTTCTTTCTACGTTTTTGTTTTATGTATTTACTAGCAGGCCGCCCGGCTCGGTCGTAAAATACGCTCAAATATCATATTTTGATTTATGTTGATTTCGTATTTATTATTATAGAGCCAATCCTATTGATTATTATATTGTACCCAATATATAGTAGTGATTTAAAAATTAAAAAAAAATTATATGAATTAGATACGATCAGCTGGAATCGAAACCAAAATATTTAGCTATCTAGTGGTATTCGCTGCCATCTAAGCTAATGACATACGCATATTTAAACTTAATAAATTAACTTGTATATTTAGATATGCATAGAACATATACATTACATCGAACTATGCCTGTCAGGTGCCAACTTTTTCAATTTTAACTCCTTAATAGCTATTCTTCTAGCTAAAAACCAAATCAATTTTGCTCCACTTGTCTGAATACCTCATATATCAAGTTTCAAGTCTGTAGACTAAAAATTGACAGAGTAATTTGGTAGAGACCGTTCTGCACAGACAGAAAAGGACACTTTTATAACATATTAATAGGCTGCTCGGTATTGCTCTGTTAAAAATATGCTTTAATATGATATTTTAATCCATGCAGATTTCGTATTTATTATTATAGAGCCAATTCTCTATTGATTAATATATTGTACTCAGTATAGAGCAGTGATTTCAAAAGTTTTAAAAATGCATAACTTGGGTGCTATCAGTTAGAATTATAACCAAATATATACAGCTTTTCAATATTATTTGTTACCATCTGAACAAAGTCCATACGATTATAAACAAATTAAAAAATAATGTTTTTAAAGATATAAATGTATATTTGTGCATGCGTAGAAATAACACGTTCAGTTGACTTACATCTGCTAAACTTTTTTCAATTTTGACCTCCTAGCAGCTATTTTACAAGCTAACAATCAAATCGAATTTGTTCCACAGATCCAAGTATCCTATATACCAAGTTTCAAATCTGTAGACAAAAAAATCAGCGACTAGTTTGGTAGAGACCGTTCCACACATAGACAGACAAGGTCAATTTTATATATAGATTTTATTATCTCATTTTTGTTCTCTTGCATAATGAATCGCTTCTTCTTTCTTTACTTCATTTATTTTTCTTTATTTTTTCATTCTATACTTTTTTCTGTGTGTGCTTCACTGGTTTAATGTATACCATTCCAGACTATGGAATCATCTACGCCAAGTTAAAATAATATCGAATCTATTGCGTTCAATTTTCGTACTAATACTGTTAGGCTATTAATAAAATAATGATCGTCCTAGTTATTAGTTACGATAGCTAAGTGGTTAACGACATGAACTAAAACCTGGGTGTGCCAAATTCGAATCCAGTTCGTTCCACAAAAAGACTTTCACCAAACCCCCACATGAACTTGTGTTTAACCTCATGGAAAGGGGCAAATAAAATAATTGATGTGATGAATACGAATACATCTGGGTTCCTCCTCACAAGAATATGATTGTCTGGCGTCAACCATAAATACGGACGGGTATAGCAATCTGGGGGAGATGTCAGATAGCAATAATAATTAATGAAAGGCAAAAGTTTAATCACATGATCAGCTACGATTAAAAACAACCGTTTATTAAAACGACCTACTAGTGTAATGTTCTAACCCTTTGGGTTGTGATCATAGCGTAGTATCTATGTTAACTGTGACAAGCAGTGTCAAGGGTCAAAACATTATTATTATTATTATTATTATTATTATTATTATTATTATTATTATTATTAATTGATTCGTGCGACGGCGGGTCGCTGAATCAATTATTATGATTAGAAAAATAAACAATTAAATTGGGAAAAATGATTGACATATAATAATATCACAAAATGAATATGAAAATAGAAATAGATGTAAACATGATTTTTGGTTTGCATAAACAAATAACAAGACTGAGGTTACATCAGCTGTTGGTCTGAGACAAGTAATGAGACATAATGTGATGAAATGTAGATTTGGGGAGATTCTAGGCGGTTGTGAGCTGGACATCATAGAGAACGGACGACTCAAAAAGGGGAGTTGATCTCTCCATGGCACAGGGGGCGGCGTCATTTCAAGTAGTTAATATGTAAAAATGTGTAATCTCTGAAGATGCTGGCTGGATCATGAAAATAAATGTTCGTAAATAATTCAGGTATGTGTTGTGTTATTTACATCTGTTAAAAAGAACTGTTTGTCTACAACGGTTTGTCTACACACTAGATGATCAACTAAATGATACAACGTATATACATACACGCATTTACATGCACATGAATATACAGATAAAATATCAACCCAACTATTCAACTGTACGTCGTTATGGAATATATTCACATACATATTACACAAGAGACCCCTTTTTAGGGCCCAATAATATAAAACTAGATTATCTTACTTGATTACTATAGTGAAGATCACTCAGCTACTTCAAACCAATGTATCATTTTCTGGGACATATCAGTAATGACCTGCGTTCAATTAATCATGAATAATAGGTATTGTGCGTTGGTGCTAAATGATCCCAAAAGGAATTGATGGACTTTAAAATAGACAAAAAACCGAAAACTGTTTCTTTCTTATTTCCTCATATTCTTCTTTTTTGTCTTGTACTTTATTGAATACTTCGGACTACTTTTCTCATTATTAAGTGTTGTTTTCACAACGTTTTGATCGATGTAATCCCGAATTTCTTCAAGGTTACCTTGTCGAAGTCTAGAATTTTTCTGTCGACCTCTGGAATCTGCACAAAAAATTTTGGGCGGAACCCTTTATTTAATCTAACCTGCTATTATTTTGCCAGCCATGACTTGGTAGAAGTCCTAAGTACTTCGCAATTGTATTTTGAGTGTCACCCACACTGAGGTTTGAAGCTTCAACCTCCAGAAGAATGTAACTTTACAACTAAATTTTACCACATACTTTATCCACTACGCAACGTAGACGAGAACAGTAGTCCAAAGAATCCAAATAATACGAATAATCAATCCTCATCTCAAAAATTCAGAAACAAAATTTCAATTTTTGTTCTTCCCTTATTCATTTCGTTCCCTTTTTTTCCTACTCAATCATGCAATCTCCTCTTCCCCTTCCTTTAATTCTATTTTAATAGACTTTTCTCGAATTTCATGGGCTTTTCAATGGTTCATTCTGACAGTTTTATCTCTCACAGAACCAAAGTCATGCAGCATAAAGCATGATAAAAGATCTTCGAGGAAATAACTTTCATCCTGATTTTTAGTGATGCAATTGTTTTCTTTCGTCTTCTAAATCTCCAATTTGTGTTGCGTTTTTAATAACTAAATTCAATTAACAGTGAACTGTATGGTTGTATTGTAAATCTTCCTTTATTACTGTAGAACATTAGAACAAAATTAAAGCAATGAATATGCCAAATGCTATGATAGATAATCGGTAAATAATATATGTATATGCATATGAAGTCGAGTTATATGCCACAATGGTATTTATATTAAAAGACTATTTTTCTATCCAAAAAGTAAACATAACTTCCTTATATACCCAGCCGTGGATATGTGAGCGACTTCAGAAAGGGTAACTGATTTACATATTCCTTTAAAAAGCGAACTCTCTTTAATTCGTCATTTCTTTTTCTATTTCGTTATTAAGTAATTGACTTCATTTAACTATTATCAACACTTCTACTTATGCATTGTATATAATTGCATAGTATTTGGGGTTAAAAAGTTCCAGTACACACTCTCTCTCTCTCTCTCTCTCTCTCTCTCTCTCTCTCTCTCTATATATATATATATATATATATATATATATATATATATATATATATATATGTGTGTAATTTTTGTGATTCAATGAATTTAAAAAATTTATGACGTGCAGTGTTTGCGTTTTAAATCAAAATGTTTTATTATTCTATGTAAGGCAAAGAATATATTAGAAATATTTTAACTCCTTATCCTATAGGGTTTCGATGTCTACCATCTCTTCAGAGGAGAAAATATTAGCAAATAGCTATAATGGTATACACCCCATTTGCTTTCTTTTTTCTGTCTCTCCTCATGCATTATCAATGTACTCCCGTAATACTATAGGTTTATTAATAAAAAGATCCACCGAACGTATTAAAAAAAAAAACAACAACTTTTTTTATCGGATCCATTATACAACAAAAAAAAAAGTTACTCCAGGAATATGCCCAACTCGGATAATTACTATGTGATGCGGATTATCCAAAATACAGTTTGGATCATTTTACCACACTGCTTTCACGGACAGTTACCTCAGATTTTACCGTGCAATTTGGATGTAAAATTTTATATTTTTTCCTTAACTTCCCTTACTCTATAACTTTTAATGACTCATTCAATTTTTAATAATTTTTTAATAATGATTTTCCATGTCTCACTTACTTTAGCAAATAGGGTGTATACCATTGTAGCTATTTGCTAATATTTTCTCCTCTGAAGAGATGGTAGACATCGAAACCCTATAGGATAAGGAGTTAAAATATTTCTAATATATTCTTTGCCTTACATATAATAATAAAAATCTTTGATGTGAAACGCAAACATTTCACGTAATAAATTGTTAAATTCATTGAATCACAAAAATTTGATTTATTTTCTCTATCTTGTAAATCGAGCAATTCTTATTTAGATGGGATAATACTTATAGAATATTACTGCCAGTAATATTTTGTAAATCTTATAATCACAGGTTTCCATACCAGCTGATTGTTGGATAGTTTTATTCTGATATATATATATATATATATATATATATATATATATATATATATATATATATATATATATATATATATATTAAATATACCACGTTAAAAGGAATAGACACACAAGTATTTATTCATTTTTAAAATTTTGGTATTTTATTTGTAATACCTTGTGTACAATTGTTCCATCTCCCATGCAAGTATATAACAGGTTACCAATTATAATTTTGCACAATAGGACTTCATCAGTGCGTAGAAATTTTTTTTTCAAATTTCAAACTCACGAATAAGACCATTCTTATTAACACAGCGGGTATTCATATTTTATATCCACAATATAAACTATTACACGGGTTTTATCTGCATTTTAAATTAAGCATGCCCATATAATACAGAACTAACTTGCATGTCCTCTACTACCTATATAGCATAAGCAATGTCGGACGGTGCCAGATAACCTTGCTAACCTAGGATAAATTTGTTGTGGGAAATTAAATTCTAGTTGAAATAAATGTTTATATAAATATAAACTAGAAAGATAATGTATAGAGAATGTTTGATCTGCAGACTTTAAAATCTGTATATAGAATATTTAGACACGTGGAAAACCTTTTACTGAGTTTTCATCCGGTAAAAAGGGCTGTTAAGGGGTCAAAATTGAAAAATTATTACTTGTGGGTCATCGGATTTTTATCTGTCAACTGTCTCACGACTGTGCATATACGAATCGTTCACATTATGTTAAGAATCAGTAGGGTTTAAAACACTTTTTTAAAGATCGTGTCAAGCTGGCCTAATGATTATCGTAATGACTCACTGTCTTTAGGTTTTGGTTTCGATCTCAACTCGAGTATTATTTTACTTACAATCAATGAACTGTTTAAAAATACATAATACTCGCATGCACATGTCTGAGTTTTTTCTCCGTTTTTTTTACTTCAAAATTTTTAGAAATCTAACGTTACGTTTAATACCGGGCAACGTCAGGTACATATTCTAGTATACTATATAACCGTCCCAAATAGATAAAAAGATTGCTTACTAACAACATCTCCAATAGAATCTCCAAACACTCCGCTAGCAAAGACATATTTAATGAAAAGAAAGAATATTATAATAATGCGATTAAGAGCTCGGGATATAGAGAATGTGTTAAATTATGAAGTTAATATAACCCGCGTTACTATGAAAGTGGACATAATAACGTAATTTCATATAATATCGCTTTTAGAAAAACTGGAGGCGGAAAAATTAACAATAACATAAACCTTACAAATAATAGTAATGATGTAGGAGATAACATTATAAATAGTGAACATAAACTTAATGAAAAGGGAAATAATGTCAACACTGATAATGATAGAACAAAAAAAAACACCAAATAATAATAATAATAATAATAATAATAATAATAATAATAATAATAATAATAATAATAATAATAAGCACAAAGAGAACTGAAGTCTTAGGGAAGCTTATTACACTCAAATTCCAGTGGAGACCAATGGCCGCTGCCAGTGAGAAATCAATGGTAAGCGGCTGTTGCGATAACGGTAAATTCATTTGCAAATTTTACCGAAAGAGGTGGAGAGTACTGGAAACCTGGGGAGGCTTGTTGTTTCTCAGCTTCCAGGGAACACCACAGGTTATTGTCAAGGAGAGGTCTTTGATGACTTGCGTGAAAACTCCTTGTGAGCCAATAATAAAATAATACTAGAAAAATGAACACTAACAATGGGAAAATACTAGAAGAAAGACACTTTGGTTTAACCCCCCACTTATTAAACATATAAAAACTGATATACCTAAATAATTTGATAAAATTATTGATAATAATTTTATGGAAACTGCGACACTAAGCAAACTACTGAATAAAATAATAATTAAGGTGTCATATTCTACCATGATAAGCATTAAAAATACAATTATATCGTCAAACAAAATCCAAACTCAGGAAACTAAAGCTGAATAATATGAAAGAAGAAAACTTAAAAATGGAGAAAAAATGTAATTGTAGAAAAAAAAAAGAATGTCCACTGAAAAGTGAATGTCAAATGAGTATTTTCTGTAAATGTAATGTTACAGTGGATGATACATCTGCAGCATATACTGGATCAACATAGAGGCCGTTTAAATTTATATATATAGCAACCATGTGGCAGCAATAGTACAATCATGTAGGTTAGTTACAGACGAAAATACTCTATCACTAGCATCCTATATACAGGAACTTAGAGGGGGAAAAATAAAGAATACTCAACAGAATGGACCATTTTAGTTAAACCTTTAGTAAAAGAGGGAGATGTAAACTATGTATCATCGAGTCAGTAGAGATAATAACATATAAGGGTAATATTATAAACATCCACACTAACGTACTGTACTTGCAATAACCCTTATCCCTGAGTGGCTTCCGGGCCTTGACCACCGTGTAAAAAACAAAAAACAAACAAAAAACCTAATGGAATTATAGGATGTTGCCTTCACAAGAGTAAATACAGGTACAATAAGTTTGATAGTGGAATAATGAATACATGAAACTACTATGTACAGGATAAAAATGATTAAAACAAGAAAGAAAATACATATTGATTTCATATAATAGACTGGAAATTACATGGTAAATTGGATGAAAATGATAAAAATAACAATTAAGCAACAATTACTACTATGACAATGAATAAATACACGAACAGCGTCTTACTATGAAATAACGTGCAGTTTTTTTTTGTAATTGTATACACTCTAATTATACTAATGAAAAAAATTGGAGAATATACACATATAATAAACAGATATAGGATTACGATAGAATAAATTTGATTATAATCTAATAAATAATGCAGACAAATCTAGAAAGTCTACTAAAACAAAATCATCAGTAAATTAAGGTAGCAGAATTAGGATGATCAGGTAGCAATCAGTAAATGGTAACAATATTACAATAGTCAAACGTTAAAAGAAAATCTTATAATGATTGTCGCAAGTAGTATAAATGAGGAACAAATTATGCAAAAAATTACACCTGGGAGCAGCATTTTGATTAAACAGTGATAATATTTTAAACACAGCACAATATCAATGTAAGATGTAAAATGTTAACAGTCTAATTAAGAAATATTTTTTGCAGCATATATAAATATTAGTAGTAGCGGTACGCATCGATTGTACATATATATATATATATATATATATATATATATATATATATATATATATATATATATATATATATACTATACGAGTTATGAATGAAAACACTGTAAAAAAACTAATAATAATGTTAGTGGTATTGTTGTATCTGAAGTAACTTGAATTTAATTATAATTACACACGATAAAACTCATAATCGAGATAAACAGGTAATAAGTGTAAGATTAACATATATCATAAGCGCGTTGCAACTTAAGCCATTAAACACTTTTACTAATAATAAATGAGAAATGTAAATAGATTTTAATAAATAAATAACTAATAATAAACTCAGAATATAAACATTGTAAATACAGCTTAATACATAAAAAAAAACTGAGCAATAGAAAAACCGGAAATATATATTTCAACGCGATAACCGTTTGTCTACATCTACAGTGATTTATATTTTCGTTTTATTTATTAGTATTTTTCTCTCCCCGTCTCTCTCTCTTTATATATATATATATGTATATATATATATATATATATATATATATATATATATATATATATATATATATATATATATATATATATATGCATATATATGCATATATATACATATATATATACATATATATATATATACATATATATACAAGAAAAAAAAACAATCAAAAAACATTTGAAAAACACTTTAAGAAGAGTTAAAAACATATTTAATTTTCAAAAAGGAAACACAAGGTATTTAGTTCTCTCCCACTGCAAGAACTTTGACACCAGAGTCGCAAAGTGGGATTTTGAAGTCAATGCCCCAGAGGAGGGGCCCTCCGACTTGCACCTAAGCAGCCCCGCCGGCATTCCCCGCTGAGGACGCCTCAGGCGATAAGCAATAAGCTAACTCCTTGTCAAAGAGAGAAGGCAAAGCCTGAGAGTGTGCACCTCCTAGAACTGCAGAAAACTTAACACCCACCGCAAAATCAACAGGGACCGGATTATCACAGGAATAGTCTAATCTGTTGATTTTGGGGCTCAAGGATAAAAATCGTTATATGTCTATGAATAAAAAAAAATCTACTAGGATATCAAAGTTGGAAAAATATCAAACATATCTATTGACTAAATAAATATGTTTAAATAATTGATTAGTAGAATAAGACGCTGATAGTATTAAAAATTTGAATTATATAAATCTGTGTGAGTCTTTACAGTAAGAGAAACGCCACTATCATAAAAATGTAAACAAAAGAAGTAGAGAACTCGAAAAATGGCATAAAATGATGAGTGTTTAAATTTGAAAATAAAAATAACCTGTATGCAGGCAAATTTAATTAAATTATAATAGTGATATTAGACTAATGAATGCCAATATAGACAACTTGAAATTGAATTATAAAAAATAACTGTGAATTTTAAAACTTAGCTCTGGTACTGTAGGCATCTCCAAAAATTCACCACAGAATTAACCCCCTATATGTAAAACGATGTAAATTTATTATAAATTAATATTATCAATATATCTTTTGTACCATTTAAAAGAAGGGCAAAATAAACTAATAATAATTAAAAAAAAAATTTTTCATCGTACGAAAATAATGAAATTGCGAGAAGAATATCGTGTTTACATAATTGGCGCTTTAAAATAACATTCCCATGTAGTAAGCATTTCGAACATGAAAACATACCCATGTTTAATAAATCTAGCATAAAT